>NW_008649008.1:252264-298213 GCF_000247585.1 Phytophthora nicotianae INRA-310 | reverse complement strand
ATCTTGCACCGTGGTCACCACCTGTCGCATGACCGAGAGTTCGTGGCTTGAGCAACTTGAATGTAGCCACTTCAGCGATTACTTAGAAATCACTACACCACACATGCGCAGTGCCAACAGCAGCTGAGACTGCAGAGGCGATATTGGACTGGCTCAGTCGTTACGGAGCACCTCGTGTGTGGATAAGTGACCAAGGCAGTCATTTCAAAAACCAAGTTGTGGCTGAAGTGGCAAGGCGCCTTACTAGTGGACAGAGGTTTACGGTGGCGTATAGCCCATGGACAAATGGATCAATCGAGAGGCTCAATAGGGACTTAGTGCAGGTCTTTAGAGCCATGTGTTTCGAGGCAAAGGTGGACATTCGTGATTGGCCACATTTCATACCAGTGGTACAGTCGAATCTGAACCATACCCAGGTCCCGTCTCTTGGGAACAAGGCACCAGTGGAGCTTTTATGTGTTCTACCTGCTGCTTCTCCACTAGACTTCGGTTCAACACCCAAGACAACCCTTTTCTTGAGCTAGGGACGACCTCCAGCCAGATCAAGAAGAAGTTAGCCTTGCTGCAAGCTAGGGTGCAAGAGATGCACAAGGTTGTACAAGAAGCAAGGGCGAACCAATCGAAACGGAATCAGAAGGCACAGAGAACAGCTAGGAAGGCTAACTTCGATGTTGGTGAACAACGTGTTGAGGTCAAGGGTGGACCAAAAACACAACAACAAGTTACTCGTTACATGGATAGGCTCGAACCAGGTTATTGATACAGACGAACACTCCTTTTGTGTACAGCACTTATTGACTGGAGTGAAAGCAGACGTGCACGCCTCACGCCTCAAGGTCTACGCAGATGCGTCTGTTGGAGTAACAGAGGAGATCCGAGAGCACGTGGCTGCTCAAGGAATCGTCCTTACGGTTGCGGAACTCAAAGAGCATCGGTGGAACTCGGCGAAGAAGTGTCACGAGATACTGGTAGGGTGGAAAGGTCTGGAGCCAATTGAGGACTCGTGGGAGTCGCTCAGTTCATTGTACAAGGATATACCAGTGATGGTGAAGCAGTACATAGCTGCATCAAGTGATGTTGAGCTTACTGTAACATTGGAGCAACTTTAGAGCTTCAACTTGAAGAGGCTATGTTGCTTGATCAAGGTACCATGAATTTGGTACATCGGAATATTCGAGCAACATCCAAGGCTCGGCGGCATCAAAGTGTGCGGTCAAGTCTTGGTGAGGCAGTGTAGTGGGGCGACGGTCTTCAGGACCTGACCACGCACTGTGCTGGTGGCCGAGGACGGTCCCAGCAGGAACTGGCGTAGAATAAGACTCAGGGATGGGACGACTCGACGCAGATACTTAGGCAGTGATGTAGGAGTAGCTGACGAGAGTCTCAACTATCTCATTTTGGATTTTGCAAAGTACAATACAAGCAAGAGTTCAAAGGAAGCACCAGCTTCTCTCGCAAGTGTGTTCATTCGGATCCCACTACAACCTACTGAAATTTTGAGGACGCTATTTTGATATGATGCTCCAATTGTATTGACCGACTGCTGGCTTGTTGCAAGAACCGGCCAATCGCAGCACGTCTATAGGCTCCAATAGTGATAACTGGAAAAAGCACCGCGACAAAAGTTATGGACACTAGTTTATTTTGGGATTGTGTGGGAGGAGAGTGAAGGTAACTATGTATCCACTGGTATGGTAAGGCCACTTCTGGTTGAGAAAGTAAACTGAATTCTGAAGGCTTACAGAGCCTACCAGCGCGCTGCTGCCGCTGCTTATCTACTCACGACCCTGTTGGGCGTCTTGGAGCTCTTAGTCCTGCTACTGCGTCGCCACTCTCCGTCGACGCCGTTGCCTTCACCACATGCACTGGATCCACAGCACTTCGGTGTATCCAGGTACGCAAGCTGCCTGATCGACGTCAGGCAGCGAATATCCATGCAGACGCTCGAACTTGCAGCCATCCTTGTCCTTCTGTGGCTCGAAGTGGCCACGCGCCATGTATCCGGCACGTACTTGGTCACGACGCCACACTTCATCACCACATCCTGTTCGGCGGCTTCACGCGCCCACACGTTGCGATCCCAACGCGCTTGCTCGCCACGCAGCCTCCTCCCTCTTCGCTTCTCGCCTCTTTGTTCCAACTGACCCTTTCGACTTTGATATCAGGTTTCAGAGTCAACGTCACCACAACTGGCTCTCATACAGCATTTGTATGGGGAGGAGGACAAGCTTTCCGACGAGGAGCGCAAGAGGATCAAGGGTCTAGCCGAGGGTGGCTTTTCGGGGCGTGAGATCGCTCGGCGCGTGAGGCGCTCTCCTCAAGGCGTTGCAAACGTACTGAGCAAGGATGTCGAGAAACAAATTTTGCATTATTTTAATGGTTAGGGGCAATAATCTTGCCAGTCAAGCACGGAAGTACGGCAATGGAAAACGCCGTTTTTCTGACCTTAAGCTCAACGTGAGTAAACAGCAACACGTAAAAGGCGAACACTTGAAAAATTTGCCACAAACCCAACACACAGGCCCCATGCCAACAAATTAACCTAAATGGTCACTCTCTTACTACAAAACTACGGTTTGAGAGAGTACGATACTCAAATAGCCAACATTGGGTACTTTACGGTTTCCACATGAAACATGGCTCAAGAAATATGTACGGGGAGTTGTGCATACACCTAAATTTGCGATTACGTCGATATGGCTTGGGATTAACAATTGATTAAAAGTTTGAAAACATTTTATGAGTTTTTTTTTTTTTTTTTGGGGGGGGTCCCTTCAGTGAAGTGAGGGGCTCCCTTCGCTCTGTGCGTCTGCGAGGCGCATCCGCGAAGTGCACGCTGCACTATCGTCAATCCGCGTAGCCTTGACATCTTTAATAGCATCCAGGCTAAGTCTAGAAGCTTGTCAGCTTGTACAAGCTGATCGTACGCAACAAACTCTGCTCGTCTGTCAACTAAGGTAGATTAATGTTAAGTTAATACCTGACAACTCGTGCGTATTTACAGCAATTGCGGCTTTTACAGAGCCGCTGATAGCCATTCATCATTCAGCTTATCACTCCTGTCCTGTCAAGTGTTCACATACCCCACAATTGAACCGATTGCAGTCCCGATAGCAGATAAATCTGTGCAATCTGTTGCAATCAACGATGGATCCTCAATGCTCTGCAACGTTGATTAAGAAGTGTTAGATACAATGCACGTCAAAAGTATAGCATTCCAAAATTGTCAGATGGCGAGAAGTTTAACCTATTACAGTACAATAGTTTTAATATTTAAAAATTAAAAAAGCATGTCGCATCAATCTCAAATAGAAATTGAACGAAGGATCAGACGACAATTGCTCCTGGCCCAATTAATGTTGGTGAGGCTGTCCACCCAGCTTCTAGCTGACCTTCCCGGACGCGCGCCTTTTGCAGCAGTCCGCGGTGTAGCTCCCTTCAATTCGGCGGAGAGCATCGATAAATAGACGTTAGTTTTTTTGTGCTCACAAAAGGCGATGCTGTCGTTGCGCCACTGCCACGAGACGGATGAACCCCTCGTTGATGTATTCGATCGCGAATACGAACAAGTAGACGGCTCCGACGAACACGACCGTGAAGAGAATTCCCGACAGAACACACTGCTGCAGCGTTCTAGGCTCTGGCTCCTCATCTTTTGGGTTTTCCTCGTTGCAGATTATCACTGTTACTTCGTTCGACGATGAAGGCAGAGGCATCACTTGAGTCGCCATTCTGATTGAAGGACGAAGAGCCTGTTGAGACGTGAGCTGAAATTGGTGAATTCGAAAGTGAGCAACGAGAAATGGAAGACTTCCGGACCTTCATGATGTCCACCACGATCCGATGCATAAACTGTATACAAATGTACTAACGCACCCACACCATCATCAGGAGAATTAAATGGACTCGACGGTTGATGGTACACATGCTCGTGAACGAGATGACAGCTTTAAGCGCAGTGTGACAGCTTTATTATCCTCCATTCGACGAGATGGCTAATGAACCCACTAATAAGTGCTTCACGTCCTCGCTTTCTGCGTGAGAATGAGATTCCATCCCGTGTTGCTCATTCTCCGACTAGAACTGTATCCCAGTTTTCTTGAGCAAGATGGACGCAAATGGGACTTGACCCGTGCTCTGACGTCATGCATGGTTCTAGAGGCCTTGCTGTTTCATCCGACAACGTGTTGTTCGCTCTAACATGACCTGGCCAGCTCCAGTTATAATTCATCGACACTATGGTAAGGTAGCAGCAAGCTGAAAAACGTGTCGTCCTCAACAGCATGCGTGTACTAATTAAGTTAGTACTACACTTATAAACAACTAATGGGTTATTAATCGAATCGTGTTGATCACTAGAAAGTGTTGCTCATCAATATCTCCAACAAGACTAAGACGATGCCCGGCTCACGATGAGCAGCAACGGTATGAATTTAAGAGCCCTCGTAGTGTGTTTCTCAGACGAAGTTACCATTAACGAGAATCGTTCAAAGTTTTATACTACAACCCAAGCAACAGGAGAGGAGAGTCCGGCGTAGATGAAACTGAAAGTTGCGATGGCAAAATCAAGGTTACATGTTTAAATACGTTAACTACGGGAGGGTCTGACATTGACGATGGTAGCTGGGCTGTTAATGGCGTTGAGTGTCTTCAGGATTCCCATCATTGGCGAGTGAGAACCAGCAAGAGCGTGAACATGTCTCCGAAGAATGTGACGGCAGCCACGCAGCCGTAGAGGAATCCGCACGATGTCAACGTGTACATGAGGCCCAGGAATAGCTTGTACGTGAGACTGGGGCGCTGATCCACGAGCTCCGTCTTGTTCACGTTGTCGTCCTTGGACGGGAAGACCACAACCGTCACTTCGTCTGAAGCCAAAGGAGCAATCTGAGCCATGGTTACTATTTACTGGGGTTGAAGTGAGCTGAAGCGGGCGAATTCGTGAGTGAGGGAGGACCTGGTCGATCTCAACAGGGGTCATAAGCAGAGAGACAGGCGATGATGGTCTCGGCACATAATGTCCACTTAACTTGAGTATAGACCATCCTGTGACGCACGGCCTGGGCTGATGTGTTGGCGGTGCCAAAACGGATGGAAAACACTGCAAACCTGTCAAACCTGAGATAAGATTCACTAAGATTTCTGCTAATTTGCTTTATGCTGTACATGACGTTTAATTCCTAACGTGTTTTTTTATCCTATCCTATCATACATGACTTAAGCTGTACATTCAGGATAAGAGGTCCGGATAAGGGAAGACGGCACTTGAGAGGTGGTCGGGCATGGTCGAGTGCTTAATGGGGGACGTGACAGTGGACGGAGACGACGGCGCTTTGCTGGTTTGGCGACGGATCTGCGCGTGCAGGTGCTGGAACTGCTGACGCGCGCGGAAGGCGTTGGCCTGCATTTGCTGCATAGCGTACAGCTCCTGGATCTGCACGGCGTAGCTGGCGTGCAGCTGTTGCAGTTTAGCCGCGAGCTGCTTCTTATGCCGTCGCTTAAGCTGCTTGCGCTTAAGATAGTCGTGCGCCACATTCCGACGCCAGTTCATGCCCGTCGAACTCGATCTCTTCGCGTGCGACGCACAGCAGTCCGGATGCTTGTAGATCCGCTCGCGTTCTGCTAGGAAATTCATCTTAAGCCGCTCGTTCTGGTGCGAAAACTGCATAAGCAGGTTAGTCTGTTCGGTAGCCGCTGCAGTACAATCCGCCTCAACGTCGTCCATCATCGTGACGTCAGTACTGCTCGCTGAAGTCGAAGCGTACTGGTACATGGTCGCAGCCAAGAGAGAGCCGTTGTCACTAAGGAACGGCACAGACACGAACTCTGGCTCGTACTGTTCCAGCTGCTCCAGTTCCTCGTCCAATTCGTCTTTCTCAAGCTCCACTTGGTTCTCTTCCTCAATCTGTGGCTCTTCAGACGCAGCTTGTTCCTGCGATTTCTTCCGGCCACGCTTAGTAACTTTAGCTGCAGGCTTGTTGATCGGTTTGGTGTCTTCAGTGCTGTCGATGTCGGCGAATAGAGCTTGCGCCTTTATCCTGTGTATGGCCTTCTTAGCGGCATTCTTCGTCTGGGTAGCGGTCGAGCTGAGCTGCGTCAACAACGCCGCTGCATCCGTGAGTTCTTCCTGGTTGTCCGTCCTGGGCGGAGTCCACTGCAGCTCCTTTAACGCCAGCAGCTGTCTCTCCGCTCTAGATAACTTGGCCTGCTCGGGAGTGTTGGGGTTCGAAGAGCCTGAACACGACGAGATCGACACCACCGGCGACGCTGTGCTAGTTGACGCTGTGCTAGTTGACGTCTTGCTGCGCTTCGGAGTCGTTATCCTGTCGCTGGGCTTCTCCTGTTCAGTAACCTGCTTCAGCTTGGGCTTCTTCTGCAACGTCTTCCTCTTCTCTCCAGCCTCCTTCGACGCCTTCTCACTCTCCAGTCGACTGCGCTTAACCTTGCGTCCTGTATCCTGAGGCTTCGTACGCTTCTGAAGCCGTTGCTTGTCCTTCTCATCGTCCGAGTCGCTGTCGCTATCGGAGCTTGCGCCGAGATCCCGCATCACATTCCTTAGGTCGCTCTTCACCTGTGAGTACTCCTTATCCTGTTGGTTACGGTGTAAGAAGGCGTCTAAGCTGCGTACAAGAAGCTGGTCCTGATTCGCAGCCACCACCATCCACTTGTCCTTCTCCGTCTCTGGAAGAGGAAGCACCGCCAATAACCCGCTCGTATTCACTCGTGTAAGGTCCGAAAACTGCGCTTGGAAGTCCAGCGACGGGTCCACAAAGAACTTCTCGTAGCCTTCGATATAGTCCAGAGGCGTAGCGATCCCAGTCTCCTTCTTGGGCTGATGGAAGAACACACTGCCGTCGCTGCACATACCCACCGTAAACGGCGCCTTATCCTGTCCAGCCACTTTACTCACAGTGCGCATATGACGCTGCGTGTCTTCAGTACGTCGACGGCTTCCACGCGGGTTCCACGCACGCAATGAATTCGCGTTCCTAGACGTGAGTAAAGCTTCACGTTGGGCTCGTTGTTCCTTGGCAGACAGCGGCAAGTCCAGATCCATACGACTAGCAGACTGGAGATCAATGACTGCAAGAGATTCGCTGCCTCCGTACGCGTAGTCTCCATACACAGCCACCGTATCGACCGTCTGCTTCACATCCGTGTGTGATTTCTTACGGATCGTCACCGAGTTCTTAGCAGCGTCATAGTCTTCTTCCAAGTGCCAGATACGCACATTCTGGTGCTCCGACTTGGAGATAAACTGGTTAATTACGGTAGGATGGAACGTGATGAACTCCAGCGAGATCCCGTTGGTCTGCTTGTCGAACACACACTCCCAACTCCACTGCAAGTCTCGGGTCTGGTAGAATCGCCACATGTGCACGTTCTTGATGCCGATACCGCATAATAACCGGTATTCCGTCTTTTTGCTGCCTTTATGGTAGAAACTCCTGGCTGCTGCGAAGCCCTTGAGCTTAGCGTCCGAATACGTGTGCGAAATGGACTTGGCAGACGGTAACCCGAAGGCATTGGCCGCTTCCTCGTCTCCACTGTCGTCGCTGTCGTTTGCAGTTAATACCTGAGTGTTATTTGACTGCTGCATGTCGTTAGGAGACGGGAGAGTGATGCTGTCCACTTCGAACGCTCGAATCTCCGTTGAACCGCGGTATACTCCAGCGAAGATGAATTTGCCGTCTTCCGGGATGGATACAGTCACCATTATCTGAGTATACATGCCTCGAGGCATGATTTGGTCCAATAGGACGCCACGACGGAAGACTAGAGAGTCCTTGGTTAAAGGATACAGATAGACCATGCCGTTGTAGAAGCCTACGACCAAAAACTTGCCGTTCGGAGCCACAGCGACGGAGGAGACGGTGGAGGAGACGGAGAACTGGTACTCGAGGCCCAAAGGAGGCATAGACGCGCAGCTGGCTGTGGATAGAGCGGGACTTTGAGATAGAGACTCTCTAACGACACGCATGTTGCCGATAGTGGCGGCGTCGAAGGTTACTTCGGCCTCGTCACTGGAGTAACCTTCATCCTCGGAGCTGGAAGAGGAGCTACTGCTCTCTACAGGCTCCTCTTGCGTCTTCTTCTTGTCGCTGATGTGTTTGACTGGAGTAGGGAACTCTAACTTCCTGGTAGGATCGTGGGACGCCGGCTTGTCGGTGCTTGTCCGGTTGGAAATGTCCTCGAGCACACGTGCGGCCTTGGAGAGGCTCTTCTTGTGTTTGATCTTGAGGCTGAGCTTTTTGCTTTTCTTATCCTGTGTCTTAAGCTGTGTGGATGGCGTAGAGAGGCCGTGGACACGCTTGACAGACTTGAGCTTACGTGTCGGCTGGCCGCTCAGTGTGAGCTTGTTCTGCGGCTTCTGTGCCGGCTCTGGCGACAGGAAAGAGGGCGACGCGAACGTCTTGCTCGGCTCTTTCTTGCTGTCAGCAGTGATGCTGCTGCTTTTGGCCGGCGTGGAAGCTGCAATGAGGGCAGCGAGGCCGTTGCCGGATGAATTGGACGAGCTCATGTTCGGCAAGATTTCTCCGGCTGTAGAGACACGTGGATGATCGTGGAGGTCAGGAACTGCAGTCAATACACGACGGCAGACGATGTACTACAAGCCGTCGCACACGCGCGGGGGGAGGGGGGTGAAGGGCAGGGAGGTTGCGTACGAGAGGAGTGCCCGGTGAGCCGGTAGCGTCTTGCGAAATGAAGACGAATGCGCGCGCAAAGTGCGCGCCAAAACAGCATCGTGTGGTCCACTGTAAAATCAGCTTTAATCAGATTTTATTTCGTGTATGATTGGCTGATATCACAAAGATTTCTGTCCAATTGCGTGTCGAGTATCAATGGCTGGGTGATAGACCCCAAGTGACCCACTATCAGCCATGGCGGACGCTCGATCTCCCGTGCTGGAACCGGGCGCCGACCTTAAGCACCTCGGTACGCTACTACACTCCCTCTACATACACTCACACTTTCTAACCCTCTACTCCTCCTTACAGAGTCCATGCTGGACGACAAGAACCAGAAGAAGCGCAATAAGAGCAAGAAGTTCGACGAACCTTACGAGTACGTCGCGTAGTACTTAACAGTACTATACTATTTTCCTAACCAATACTATCCAGAGGCAAACTCGAAGGATGGTCTCCTGTCGACGAGCCCATGGAGAAGCTCACTTTAAACCCCGTAGAAGACAAGAAGAAACTCTCCAAGGCCGAGAGGAAGAAACTCGCAGCCGAGGCCTTCGCCAAGGCCGGCGGCGTCCCGAAACGTGAAAAATTGTCCAAGGCCGAGCGTCGCGCTCAGCAAGAAGCCAATAGGCAGAAAAAAGAGGCCAATAACGCTCCAAACAAGCCCAAAAAAACCGAGACTGCAGCTCCGACGCCCACTAACGTGCGTCTACAGTATGATGACGCCAAGAAGATAGCTCGTCGCTCCAAAGCTGCCGTCGTAGTGCGTACTCAGGCCCAGAAACAGGTGGAAATGTTCTCCCATTTGCCGCAATACGAGCGCGAGAGCTCCTTGTCCCTCAACGTGGGCTTCTCCAATAAGGAGGAGGTGCATTCCGCTGTGCTTGCGCTCGGTCTCAAGTACGCAGAGGGAAAAATATCGGGCGGAAATGCTCGCTGTATCGCAATGATCACCGCATTCCAGCAAGTGATCGACGACTATGTGACTCCGCAGGATAAACAACTGCGTCGCGACCTGGACAAGCGTCTACGTCCGTTAATTCAGTACCTTATCGACTGCAGACCGCACGGTATCGGCATGGGCAACGCCATCCGCCGACTGCGTCGCGTTATCGGCTCGACTCCCCCGGAACTCAGCGAGGAAGAAGCCAAGCGTCGTATCCGCGAGGAGATGGACGACTACGTGCAGAGCCGCATCTTGCTGGCCTCGCGTGCTGTGGTCAAGAACGCGCAGTCCAAGATCAGCGAAGGAGACGTCATCCTGACGTACGCGCGAGCCAATGTGGTGGAGGAATTGCTACTGGAAACAGCCAAGACGTCGCCCGAGATCGCTGCCAGTCTGCGGATTATCGTCGTGGACTCCCGTCCGCACTATGAAGGTCGCAAGATGGTCAGTGCACTCGCTAGTGCGGGTTTGCAGTGCACCTACCTGCAGATCAACGCGCTGTCGTACATTATGCGAGAAGTTACCAAGGTGTTCCTGGGAGCTGCAGCCTTTATGAGCAACGGTGTGGCTGTGGCTCGTGTGGGGACGGCCCTGGTGGCGATGACTGCGCACGAAGCCAATGTTCCCGTGCTGTTCTGCTGCGAGACGTACAAGTTCTCCGACCGCGTGCAGCTGGACGCCATCACGCACAACGAACTAGGAGATCCCGACGAGCTCGTGTCTTCGTACTGCATCGATAAGCCGCACTCTCGACGTCGTACTGGCGGCAGTGTCGGGAATGCGTCCAGTGGTGCCTCGAGCGGCCACATCTTGTCCGACTGGCGTGACTTGGCTGATCTGAAGCTGCTGAACCTCGTGTACGACGTGACTCCGATCGACTACGTGTCTATGGTGGTCACGGAGCTGGGTATGATCCCGCCTACTTCTATCCCTGCTGTGCTGCGTGAATATTCTCGTGATGGCGTCGTGGACGGAGCGCTGTAGGTAAGTCAAAGTTGAGGACACAGTCAATTCAGTGTCGTTTGATTTAGAGTTTACTGTTCGCCACGTTCAATGCTCTTCTGTTTCTTCTTGTCTTCGCGCTCCTGTTGAGCCCTACGACTCGCCGCAGCCTCGGAATCCTCCTCGTCGTCCTGCGTCATGAGCTGCGTACACACGTCCATCAGCTTGGGCTGGCGTAGTTCACGGAAGCGCAGAGACAACATATCGATCGCCGTCAGCACCTCCATCGGACTCTGATCGTCGTCACTAGTAGCTGACAGCACCGCCATCTTGGGATACCTCTGACTGAAGTGCGTGAGCAGCAGGTGACGCGCGTTGGCTTGCCGTCCGACCTGAATCGCCTCAGCCATGGTACAGTGCGCCTTGTCCTTGGCTTCTTTGGTCAACTCGTCCTCGAACGTGGCTTCGTGGACGATCAGGAACGCGCCTTTGGCCTTTGTCGCCAGCTTCTCACTCGGCCGACAGTCTCCAGAGAACGCCAGCTTGGCGCCGTCAGTGAACGTCAATACAACAGCGTACGACTGATGTGCGTGTTTGACCGGAACACACTCGAGCTGCGATATATTCAACGTCTCTCTCAGCCACACACGGACGCGAGCAGCTTCAGCATGGAATTCAACCTCTTCGCTGCGAGAGTCGCTCTCGTCGAAGCTGTAGTTCTCTACGAACGAGTATTTGCCACGCACCGTCGGGTCTTGAGTCGAGTATTCGTCCAGCCAGAACTGGAGCGGCGTAGGTCCGATGACCAGTAGCGGCTCCATGGTCGACACACGAGCGCTTAATAACCGTAGCAAACCGAGATGATGGTCAGCGTGGTTGTGCGAGATCCAGACGCACTTGAGACGATCCACCAGCTCCTGTAGACGCCTTCTATCACCTCCAGCGTAGCGATACATCTGTCCCAAGCTGCCTTCTCCACAGTCCAGCATCATCCCAGCCCACTCTTCGTCGTCTTTCCCTGTCGGGAGCTCTAGATACATGCCGGTGACGTTGCGATACTTGGACGGAATAGCGCACCCAGTGCCCAAAAACGTGATGCGACCGTCTACGAGGTCTTCATCCAGCTTCGAGGCTTCAGGCTCTTGAGCTGCGATATCTACTACACTCTCGCAGATCTCGTCGAAGTCCAGACGTGGCCAACAACTGGACGAGTCAAAGCCGCGACGAGCTTGAGGAGACAGAATGAACTTAAGCATACTCTCGCCTAGAGACAGCTTCGACGTGTCGGTGAGGTCCAATGAGGCGTCTAGAACACGTGAGAAAGGTTCGATTGGGTCGCGCAGTTCATGTGCTTCGTTGGACGGAAAAGCGTGGGGAAAGACAGCGTGTAGCTGAGCCTGGAGCTTGGCTGAAGCGCGATACACCGTCTTCTGTGCACAAGCGTCGTGTCCGAGCAGCACGTGACGTGCTTGAGCACCGAAACTGCGTGTCCACTCTGCATATTTCGGGTGACGCAGAACGTCGAGACTCCCGAGATGAAACACCACTTCCACCTGCACTTGATCCTTCCCCTCTGTCTCTTTGTATCTGTTGAAGCCTTCACTACTCACCAGTGCATCTACATGTGCAATAGTAGGGCAACTAACCACTACACAAGCCGCTGCGGGAGCCGATGGCAACACACAGTCACTCGACTTGACCACTTTGCCGTCGGGAAGTGTCACATCCTTGCCCTGGTGTAGTTGTCCGAATAATTTGCCTTTCGGTACACCTAACGCCTTTGCTTTCTCCACTAGAAATTTACCTCTTTGAGGTCTAGTCTCCACCACGTAGCTCACACTCACATGAGTTTCTTCACCTTCGGACGTTGGACTCTCGTTCAGTTTCCGCTTAGCTCCAGCCCGAGGCTTTGCTACGGCTACAGCGTGCACCACCACCTCGTCATCTTCATAGCAGCTTTTAACACCCTTCTCCTTATCTTCAGGGCTAATCGGAAGCACCTCTGATGCCTCCAGTTTGAACTCCGGGCGATACAAAAAGTGACGTGTAGCTTTCAAATACTGTTTAGTATTGGGCGGTCCGTGGACGTGTAGACCGGATTTACCCGTGTCCGAGACGGTGAGCACCATACCGGGGAGGCCTCCAACAGTATGAGACCGGAGTTCAGTCAGGAAAACGTGCTGCAGCTTGGCTAGACGTACGTGGTGCTCCATACACAGTCGCTGCGTGCCATCTCCGACGTTGAATAGGAAACTGCGCAGCCCACAGAACAGGGTTAGCGGAACTACATTGCACAGGCATGGGGAAGGGTGTCTATTAACGCACCGTCGCGTCTCCGTGGACAGAAGAAGGCTGGGGGCCGTCTCCACGGACTGCACGCTAAGCACCTGCACTTGCACGACCATATTGGCAAATGGCAGATCCAATGGCGTCGACTGTCAGATACTTATTGGAATAGTTAACTTAATATTTGAACATACAGAATTCCAGTATATTGGATAATTGTATGCGAGACATAACGAAATGTAAGTGTTGGTCTGTAGCCATTTCGCATACTTACTATTATAACGTTAGTTGAAGTTTAGCTGATCTAACCATAAGCTTCCCTCCTGCTCTGACGTGTCGTGGCTGCGAGCTCTGGCGCTATAGGAATCCGATTAAGGGAACCGGATCGACTGGATTGACGCTGCTTCTGGAAGCTCAAGACTCGCATCGTCACGGCCTCTTGAACCGGTAAATCGCCCGACGCATGCCTGCCTGGAAGTTGATCTACTCCGTTGAATGCAAAACTGCTCCCTGCGTAGAACGTTTAAGTCATTTTTACACACACAAAACCTAAATCAGAGATCTAAACGTACGAGCTTGTGGCTGCGGTAGAGCTCCCTTGAACGAGTCCAACTTGACGAGATTGTTGGTGCTGCTGCTTCGTCGGTGTGGAGACGGCGGCTGAGCTGTCACGACGAACGTGTTGGGTTTGTTTTCTTTAATATCACTCCTGTTATCCTCATCAGCAGACTGCTCGGCTACAAAAAGCTTGTCGACGGAAGGAGAGCTGTTCGGTATCATCGGAGCGACGACATCGCTGACCCGCTTGGACTTACTAGAGCGAAATCTTTCGCGTAAAATATCCTCGGCACGCGGTCGGAATTGCTGCTGAGCTGCAGTGGCTGTAAAGTCGATGAGCATGGCTGCTACGGGACATAGGAGAAGCAACGTCCAGTACCGTTGCAGTCCGATCATGAACATGGGTACACCGAACATGTCATAGCTCATGAACGTGAACTGAGGATACACCAGCAAGAAGAAGATAAATAGCCAAGTGCTGAAGACCATGACTGCGAGGTGGTACTTGTTCCAGTTCAACGCTAGCAGCGACACCTTGAGGTTCATAGTGCCCAGTAGAATTGTGTAGAACAGCGTACCAATCACGTATAACCCGTAGTTTGTGCGTTGATTACCAGCGTAACATCCGAAGAAACAGATCAGCGCGTGGCCTACGGAGTTCAGGATCGTCTTGGCAAAAACGCGCATATTCAAGTCACTGTCGTACTGACCACGACGATAAAGTTGCGGGAACCTTAACACCACATCTTCCGAAATATCTTGATCAAAGACACCAATTACAATAATCGGAAGTGCTAAGAAAAAATTCCAGCCGGCCATCACGAAGCTCTCGAATAGTGGAGCGCCGGATTGGCCATTGTAAAAATTGAATACGAATAGACTGATCACCAACGCGATGTTTTTGTAGAACGAGTAGCGGATCACCTTGCAGATGCGCTTATAGTTACATCGTCCGTGTAGTAAAACCAGTCGTGTTAGGAACGGAAACTGAGCGATTGCGTAGTCGCTGGCGTTTACAGCTTGCACACCTTCTTTCCCACATATTCCTACTCCAACGTGAGCTGTTTGGATCATACTCACATCGTTCGCGCCGTCTCCTATCGCTAAAGTGATCGGTTGTTCTCCTTTCTTTTCAAGGCCTTGGCGTCCACCCTTACGTACAAGTTGCACTATCTCTGCCTTTTGTGATGGGCTCACCCGACAAGCTATAAGAGCTTTACATACCTTAGCGATATCCAAGAGCTTGTGAGTCAGAACTTCAACACGTTCAATTGTTTGTGTCGACATTTTAGCTCTAGCGTCGCGTGACGGGAAAATGTGAACGAGAGCTTTACCATCACACACCATTGCGAGGTTATCAGCGACCGTATTCCCTCGAATAAGCCGCTGAATCTCGGGAGTCTCGTGGAGCGCGTCCAGTTGTGCACTCAACGCTTCCAGTCGCTCGGCATTAACGTATAACAACTGCATCTTGTCGTTAATTAGTCGACAAGCGTGGCCAATATTAATTGCAGTCTCTTCTCGATCTCCCGTTAGAACCCAGACTTTAATTCCAGCTTGAGCAAGGTCGAAGATAGCCGAGGGAACTCCCTCTTGTAGCTTATCCTCGATTGCAGTTACACCTAGAAGTTGCATATTTTTCTCGATCATCTCGGCACACGCGTCCAGTTTTGTTTCACGGTCTTCGAGTGCTGTTGACGCAGCCACGTATGCTTCATTGTAGTGTCTGTATTCTTCTGCTGTAAGCACTCGACGACCGAGAACAAGCGTGCGCAGTCCTTCCCGAGCGTAATTACGTAAATGTCCAATAAGCTTCCCGTGAATAGCAGTATCACTATCATTTTTCCCTGTTGCAGCGCGCTCCAGCATCATGTTGTCGGCGCCTTTGCAGTACAAAACATACTCTCGAGTCTCCTCGTTGATCGCCACGACGGACATCCGCTTACGAGTTGAGTTGAACTCGTTGACGTTCACAATCGTATAGGACTTAGTGACTGGTTCCAGTATCCTGTTAGAGTTGCAGTTAGAGTTAGGGAGTAAAGAGGCTTTACGGGAGATCTCGACCTTCATCAAGGGAGCTGGAGATTTAAAATTATATCCAAGACATTTGGCAGCCTTCACTAATGCTTCTTCATCAGGTGATGATGCACGATACACAACTTCCCTCGTCTTAGAGTCCGTCTCGGGAATTACCGTATGACAAATTGACAATAAGGTCAGAAATTCGTGAATAAGTTCTCCTTGTTTCCCACCGGCGTACAAAGCTCGTAACAATCCTGGATCATCAAAATGAATGTTGGGATCAAAGTGAACTTGCGCTTCTTTCGGATCACCTTCTACAATTTTCGTCACGGGATAAACAGGCGATGCTGAGGATACGCTATCCCGAACATCGTCAGTAGCGTCAATATCCAGCCGTACACCACTTGGAGCGTTGACAAGCGGATTCACCTTGGTTTTAGCAGGAGAAGCGGTTGGTTTCGAGGCTGTTGCTGCATCTAAACTCGCCAGAGCAGCCACAGCTCGACCGATCTCGGTAGTTCCAAAACCATACGATATCCCACCGATAGAGCATTTACGAAACTCCATAACGTTACAGGTTAGAGTACCCGTTTTGTCACTAAAGACATACTCGACTTGACCCAATTCTTCATTAAGTTCTGACGTCCTCGCCACGGCATGAACACCGTCGTATACCATATCTTCGTCTCCAGTGATTCGGTTCGCTTGTAGTACTTTAATGATGTCCAGCGACACGTATAGCGAGATGGGTACGAGGTTGTTATACAGGATAAGAAAAGTGAAGAAATTCACGATAAAGTCGTCCACTTGATCCGCTTCTTTAATAAATGGTAGATACCATAATCGACTCGCGCTGTTCTTGCTCCAGGATGCCGCAGCTATCGCACTGGCCAAGCAGAGACCAAACATTGTAGTGAAGATCAACAACATGCAGCGGTTCGCTGTGCGATACAATTTACTCTGCTTCGAGGGCGCTGCACGAGAATTTTGCAATAATTTGGTCTCGCTTCCTGTAAAAATCACAAGACCAACCACAAACGCGCAACTTCGAAGGCTACAGCCGCGTAAAAGCAGATTTTCTGGCCCCAAAGGCACTGCTGTCTCACCTCGATCACCTTCGCGTAGTATCAAGCGCCCTGTGAAGGTGTAGAGCTGGTTGTTCGGCTGTTCGTGCTCGACTGACCCACGCAGCCTCCGTACTGCTGCAGCACACACGGATTCTTGAGAGATAGGAGCTCCTTGCAGCTCTCGCCACCCAACGAGCTGTGCAGTGAGTTTGACAGCTATTCGACGCTTGAGATTTGTTTCTCCATCTAAGTTCGAAGTCTCGATAAAGCACCTTCCTTCCTCTTCAGAGGTAGCGAGAATCACCACGTCTGCTGGTAATTCCTCATGATTTTCCACACACACGAGCTGTCCGACCTGTAAATCCTGCCACGCTATCATCTCCGTCTGTCCTGCAGTATTGATAATCTAACGAAAAAGTTAATAAGAAGTAGTTTTCTTTAAAGTAAAAAAATAGACCGCGTACTCGACAGGAACGGTTATTCTGCTTTTCGTCTGCTTGATGGCGCTTATAGTCCTCGCTTCCCTGTTTCACCATCGTTACTAGAAGAACAAATAATAGCGGACCTGCCGTTGTGAACCGATTCGTCGGGGACCAGGGCGTCGCCAGCTACAGATGCCAAGAACGTTAACATTTCAGCATTTACTGCAATATCTTAGGGATTCTTACCTGTAACACCGCGATGAGGAGGAAGTAGACGTTGGCCACGACACGGAAGAACTCGAATATGGTCTTAGGCACGAAGCTCACTGCTGTATATTTGGACGTAACCATGACATTCCGCGCGTACTGCTTGAAAGTGATGAGCTGCTGATTGGCGCCGCTGTCGTTCAAGAAGACTACGCGGGGCTCTATCCCGGCCACCGCAGCCGAGGAGACGCCTACATTGCTTTTCATGGGCCGCACGTGCACGCGGCGGATCTCACCCTGTCGTGAGCGAGTCAATGCTGCTGATCGTGGCGCCAGCGCCGGGAAATGGGTCGAAAAACGGCAACTTTCAATTGATAAAAACCGACGGGCATCCACAGCTCCCTCCGACCCACTCCAAAAGATCACTTGAGATAATTTTTCAGCATTTTTTTTACTTGGAATTCAGGCTCACATTTAGCCTTGTGACCACAGAGTTCCGTTGTCCTTTTTAGACGTAACGGTTCGAGGACGTTCTTCCCACCGATTGGTTAAACATATGATTATCTGTATTTTAGTATTGACCGAGTTGAAGTTAATGTAGCCAACTTCGATCTAGTACTCGCACGACTTTGTTGCAGACTACTTACGGATTCTTGAGAAGACGCAAGCTGCGATCATGGGCATTACGATCTCCCAGCCTGCGGGTGGAGGCGAGTGTCATGACAGCCCGTTGGCAATCGCTGCTGTTGCAGAGATAACTCAGTGTGAGCGTGATATCTCTCATGCTTTGAAGATGACGATCTGCTAACTGTTGTCGTATTTGCAGTCACTTTGGTGAAACTGCAAGCGCTTCAAGCTATCTGGTGCTCTGGTTCGAGGGAGGAGGGGAATTTGGCGTCTCGAGAAGCAGATCTGAGCTGTGAGGAGTTCGAAGAAGCGCTCAATAGCGTCGGGTTTGCTGCGTCCGATCGAGCCATCTTTGATCGAATTTTTACATTATTGGATCGTACGGGTGATGAACGGATTCTCGCGTTTCAATTCCTCATTGGTGCAGCGGCGCTGCTCCGTGGATCTCTAGACGTGAAGCTTCAAGCTGCGCTGCAGTTTGCTAGCGACGCGGATAAGTCACTTGAGTTTGAACGAGGACTATCGCCTGAAGGACTCAACTTCGCGTTAACAACGCTAACTTCAGTCGCAGGTTTCTTTGGGGACCAACTCGTGACTGCAGCAGATGTGAGGCGAGTCGTAGACGACGTGTGCGGTACAGAAGGATGTTGCTCGTCCGAGGAACTTGTCAAGAGCCTTGAAGGACATTCGTTCGTACAGCAGTACGTATACTCCAATATCCACTAGTTGACGATAAATTCCGATTAAACTGTTAACCCACGTGCTTGCCGAACGTGTATTGACACCGTCGTCGCATCATTTCAGACCTTGTTGCTCTCTCTTTGTGCCTTGCTCGCTTGGCAGCTACCCGATCCATTGTACCAGGTCGTAGTACGAGTCCTCGAGTGGCATTTACAATCACCGTCACGTCTTCCTGAGCATTCGCTGCTATCTCTACGTCGTTCTCGTCTTGCCAGTTGTTGTTGCTGCTTCCATGGATAAAGCATCGATAGTTACCTTCTTCATCCAAAGACGCAGTGCAGCCATCTTCGCATGTACATCGAGATCTCGGCTTGTCTGTGCGAAAACGTGGTGGGGCAGTAGCAGATCGATCTCCATGAGACTCGAGATGCTCCGCAAATCGAGGACACAATCCCGTTTCATCGTCCTCGTCGATTTCTCGATCTCGACGAGGCCGCTTTGACGTAAGTGCTGCAAGTTTTGGTCGTGGTGAGGTAGCCACTGTCCGACCCTCAACGCCGTCCTCCAAAAGAGTTAAAGAAGGTTGAATAGCTCCCAATAGCATCCACTGTGGCCCTCGTGACGTTCTGTTAACTGGGTGTACCGTAGGAGTACGAGTTTGTGCTGTTCGAATCGGAGCGCTTTCCGATCTACTGAGCCCTTTGCCGAGTACCAGTTCGTGGTACTCATGCGGCAATGTTGTGAGATCAGATACACAGGATGGGGGCTCAAGAGGGACCATAGACGATGACACGGTAAGTATTAAAGGATCCGTCGATAACTCCGGGTCTGGGTCCTCTTGAGTCTTAGGAATTGATGCCACTGGGATCGTCACAATTGGACTTACTCGTAGTTTATCAGCTGGAGGAAGAGCTTTAGCGAGGTCGTCGTGCTCATTGTCGAATTCTGAATCCCATGGAGACACTGTGCCGTCGTTATCTCCGTCATCTGGAGCTTGTTTTCGCATTCTTTTAGGCATTTGCTTGCTCGAACTGCGTCTCCTACCTTCCCGGTTTAATGACAGCGAGCGTCCTTCAGCATTACGAGGCATTGGTACGTTCCTCGCAATAATCTCCGCTTGTAAACTTCCAGTCAGATACCCCGTAGTCTTGTAGCTATCACTTAAATCAAGTCCCTGGCTTGTACTATCATCAGCAGTAGTATTGCGTTGTTGACGTCCTTTGCTACCGCTGTAAGCTCCACTCCTGCCACCACCACTATCATCTAGTGGCTGTAATAATCTCTTCGATGGGGATACACTGTCATCAAATGTATAGAATGGTGTCGTCAGGTCTACTGGTAGTAACTCTGTCTTCTTTGAGACCAGGTTGTCCTTAGCTGGACTGTCGAAACCCAAACCGGTAATATACTCTCGTGGAGCTTGAGAACCGGATTCGTTGTCACTTACTCCTTGTTGACGCGGTTGATCACTTTCAGTTCGAATAGTCCATTTGCCTTGACCTCCACGATTAAGTTTTGAGGTTCCTGGGGTGCTAGGTGGGGCCACGTCAAGAGATGCAAGTCTCATGTTGTTTATGTTTACCGGGGGGCCATCAAACATGATTCCAGTGGGCTTCTTGTCGCCCTTTTGCTTTGCTTTAGATGAGGAAGACAGCATTGAGATTCGAGCACCAGTATCAACACTAGCAGTATCAACGCTGGCAAACGTAGCACCAGTCTTCAGTCCCGTTGTCGTCTTTAAGACGGGTGCCGAGCTTGTTAAACCGCCACTTTGAAGACTTGAGAGCCCATCAGAATTGATGCTACCAGTCCCGAGACTCGCCTTTAATGTATCGGGCGCTGTTGTGGATACTTTACCCGGCTTTCGCTGTCTCTGCTGCGGAGAACTTGCTTTGTGTTGAGTTGGGGCTGAGTAATTTGGGATAATAGTGCTGGTAGTATCTTCGACGGTAACTGGGGTACGCTGGGCAGAGCGCATGCGGTGCATGGCCACCAAAGTATTGTCATCTTCGCCTTCCATGTTAGTTGTGCTGATGCTTTCACGTACACTGGCCAATGGTGATGGTGCTTTCGCAGAGGACACTCTAGACTTTGCGCTTGATCCTCGCACAGTAGGGGTCTTTGGACTCTCCTTGCCGATGTCTAGAAGGCCTAACGCAGCGAAGTCACCAAGCGAAATAATACTCGCCCGTCGCTCTCTTGAGCGTGGTCTGTCTGGAACATCGTCGACGTCTGGAGCATTTTTAGGTATAGACGTATTGCTTGAGGTTCTGGGACGCATACTTGTCAATGCCTTGGTCGCTATGAACATCGAGTGGGTCGGAATCTTCGGAGATGGTAACGAGATTGGAGTATTCTCCTCTTCGCTATCATCCGTGTCACTTCCGGTCGATAACTCTTCATCATCTTCTACCTCTGAAAGCGAGTCATCCTCTGATGAAGATACTTCATCGTCAATACCCTTAATCTGCTTAAGCGAACGTAATATTCTCTTGCCTTGATCGTTTGGGTCTTGTTTGTTACGTCTTATGGCACTCACTCTCTGTAACAACGTTCGAAGGAATGCGATATACTCGTCCACATCGATAGTCTCACACCAGAGATCAGCGAGTTCGAAGACACTATCGAAGAAGTTGGCAAAGCTCATGACTGACTCGCCTTTACTATCTCGACTCCAGTCTTCTTTAATGGTTTTCTCCATACGACGAAGACGTCGTTTACTTGCATCAGGTTCCAAGCTCCGTCCAATACGTCGGAACAATGACGCGTACCCATGTTGGTCGATACAACCCATATCGTCACGAGGAAACTCGATAGACCAGAGCTGCTTAACAGCATCGATCACGTCTGGATGGTTGCGTAGACTGAAGCGCAGTGCCAATGCTTCTGGCGTGTAGTTGAGCAGTTCTTGAGCTTCATGTTCGCTGCGAGCTCGACTGTACAAGTCCTCAGTTAAAACCACTGGCCCGTCTTCCCAATTTTTCAACAACCCTCGAGCTTTGAGTAAAGCTTCTTCTTGTAAATGCTGGTACTTCTGTCTCTTGAGCGACTGGAGCCGAGCTGTTTTAATGGTAAAATTGAGCTTGAGCCATAAAACACTGGAAGATCTATGCTGACGTTCGACTGGAGGTTCCGTTAAGGATGGAGCTTTTGATCGACGACCTGCAGACTTCTTGGAGCGCTTCCTGTCCATGTCATCAACGTCCTAAAACTTTCACAATTGTTCCCAGCTATAAATATTAAGACGGCATGATGAATTTGAATAATATTCAAGCGTTTCCAGTTTAGATTATTCAGAATTTGCTCGTGGAATATGAACGACTAAAGCTCAGCTTCTAGTCTTACTGGACAAAGGAGAACGCGCTACGGCCGCCACTGTCCCGTCTCGAGATCGACGAAGTGATTGGAGACTGTTGCGCTTGTTTTGGAGCTCCGTAGATCCATGAGTTCCTAATCTCCTTCGGATTAGACGTCGGTGTGAGTTTCTGGAACGGCATGAGGTTTTCGTCCTCGCGATCAGACTTCGTGGCGCTGTTGCGGCGTCTCCACGAAGCCTGAACAGCTAGGGATACCTTGGGACTCAAGACCAGCGACGGTTTCGAGTTCTGGACCAGTAGTGCAGTGCTCTTGGACATGACGAGCTCCGGTTTGAACACCTTGTTCACTGCCAGTTTACCGGGCGACATCGACGGCTTGGACTTCGTTGTCTGAATAGGCTTGGGACTCTTCTGACGCTTGCCACCAAGTTGTACGTGTCGTACGTGTGGCTTCGGCGGGCTTTCCTTTGGAAGGAGCGCAGGATTTGTACCGTTCGAACGGATCAGCGACAGTAGCTTGCGTGCAGCTTCACGTGTCACCTGCTTGTATATGCCCGTGCGAAAGACTTCGAGCTGCTGCATAAGCGCCGGATTGGCTGCAAAGGCTGGGATAAATCGCCCAGCGAATGGCTTGATCTCCACTAGCATCTGCATCAGAATGACTGCCTTGGCGCGTATCTGCCACGAGCGCTGAGCACCGTCGTCTTGCAACCGCGCAGAGAACGCAGCCGTCACGTTGGCAGCGTCGAGACGAGGGATCTGAGCAAGGAGCCGCTGAACACTGTCAGCGTCCGGGATGCCGTGGATGCCACCGGGTGGAGTGCACAGGGCAATCAGCTTGGCCTCGTAGCTACAGACATTCACCGCAGTTTGGCCACAATCAATGCTGTCACCAAAGGCAAGGAAACAGCGTTAGCGAGCAGCGTTACGGTGATTGTAAGAAACAGACAGCGACCCACTTTTCGAGCTCGGCATCGGGAGTTAACCCCACCCAAGACTTGCGCACCGGCTTTGGGGGACTGGCAGCATGCCCTTCGTCCGGATCGTCGCGGGAGTTGATTTCCTCTTCGTTGTCAAGCAGCGCGCATCGCTTGTCCGGAGCGAAGTCCTGGTAGTCCCAGTCCTCACTAGAAGCACAAAAACACATGATCAGTCTGTGTACGTATTAGACCAGACGACCAAAGGCTAAGATTTACATTGCCTGCTCGACCTGGTGCAGGTACTTGTCCTTGAGCTCGTCCAAGAAGTGCATGGCCTCCTCCATTGTTGACGAAGCGGCTGTTGCTGTAGTTTGACTAGAAGCTGGTAGATTTCGAAATGACCGTCAGCAGCATCGAAGGAGCGAGCGCTTTCGCCGTTTCCGCCCAGTTCGCAGCCTCACTGGCATTCGTGACTCAATCCTATCCTATGGACCTTAGCTCGACAGCCTCCGATAAGACCACCAAGCCGTCTGATAATTTTGGCTCACCTCGCAAATCTGATAGGCTTCAGTGAACAATAATGGAAGTAAAATGGCTACATTTAAAACTACCTACGGCGACACGAATGGAGCGCTCTATCCTGCTAGCGCTAAGCGTCGATCCCCCTCCTGTACGTCCGTCTGTCCACCTGTGAGCATCTTTACTTCTTGGCATCGAGCTTGAGGTAGTCGTTGTCAAAGTGGTGCAGTCGCACGTAACCATCCTCAGCTCCAGACGCGTAGCTCTTACCATTAGGGTGGAAAGCGATGGTGTTAATGGGGCCGAAGTGGCCCTTAACACGGCCGAACTCCTCCTGGAAGACCATGTGGAAGAAACGGGCCTCGAACTTGCCCACTCGGCCAGACGTAGTAGTCACACTCATGGCCTCCTGGCCACCGCCAAGCACCACGTGCTCCTTGATAGGCGAGATGGCGGCCGAGTTAACGGGACGGTCTGTCTCGTACACCTTGAGCACCTTAAGCGTCTCAACGTCCAGCAGCTTGGCCGTGTTGTCCTTGGACGACGTGATGGCCAGCGTCTTGGTCTTATTAAAGGCCACGTTAGTGATCTCGCCCGTGTGAATGTCGTGGCTCTCAAGCAGTTGGCCAGTCGTGGGGTCAAACAACTTAATGGTACCGTCGCCGCCCGTGGTCATGATGGCCTTGTTGAGAGGCATCCAGTAGGCTCCAGTGATGCGGCCCTCGTGGCCATGGTTAGTGATGGTCAGCACGGGCTCGGCACTCTGGTTGGCCACGTCATCGGCCAATTCATAGACGTACACAGCGGCCGGCCGGTCCGAGAACTTGTCGGCAACGGACACGAAGTACTTGTCGCCCGTGCTGAAGTTCACGCTACGGGCCGGGCCAGTGTGAGGGAAGGAGAAGAGCTCTTCACCGGTCTGCACATCCCAGAGCTTGACGGTGGCGTCGGCCGCAGCCGTAAGCAGACGCTCCGAGTGGTAGCTCACGTCACAGGCCCACACGGCACCCGAGTGGCCAACATACGTGCCAATACGCTCGCCCGTGTCGCTGTACCAGAGGTTGGGCGTGTGATCCTTGGCACACGAGAAGAGGAGATCGCCCTCGCGGTTATACTTGATCATGGTCAGCGACCGCGAGTGGCCCTTGAGCAGGATCGGACGCATGGCGAAGGGGAGAAGAGGAAGAGGGCCTGGACACTTGCTAATGGAGAGGCTTCTGGCCACCAGTGGCACATAACCTAAGATTTGTCATACATGCGATAAGAAAGGTTTGAACATAATTGCTAAATTGTAATTTGGTCTGGACTAGATGGGACTAATTCGTTGATAACCGTACATTTAGGGACTCATAAAGATGCTGGTGCTGCGCCGTCGCTTGCTATCGCTGCAGCGCTCCACACGGGTGTTCTCTAGTGCTTCCGAGTCGCTGTCGCTGTCGCTGTCGCTCTCGCGCTTGTCGCACCAGAGTCGCGTGCAGTTTCAGGCGGGAGATGCGGCGCGTACTGAAGTGGAGATTGTGCCGGTTTTGAGCGCAGACGACTTTGCTCTGCGTGTCACCACAGCTTCAGACAGCTCTATAGACGTACAGAGTCTGTTCGATCTGCAAGAAGAGGCTGTTGAGGGTGCAGTTGGCGGTGCTGAGAGCGTCAAAGCGCTGCGTATCTCCAAGAAGAGCGTCGTGGACGCCAAACTGCAGCTTCTACTGCCACACACAGTAGATCTGAACTTGGCAGTGGCTAACGGCAGCGTCACACTCAAGGACAAAATTGAGGGAGACATCAAGGTGGTTTTAGGTCGCGGAGACATCGAAGTGAACAAAGTACGAGGCACCAACGTGAGCTTGAAGACCAATGGAGGGAAGATCGACGTGTTGGCGCTGGTGGAAGGCGAGAGGGTGAGGCTGGAGGCCAATGAAGGCGTCAAATGCAAACGTCTGATGGCTGGAAAAGCCGAGGTGAAGTTGGGCAAAGGAGAGGCCTCGGACTCGGAGTTTGGCGCGATCTACGCGTCGACATGCAACGTCGCGTCAACGAACCAGTCTGGACGATCAACGTTACGTGTGGGCAATATACATGGCTACCTGCGAGTGTCGAGTGAAGGGCTCAACAGTGTGGAAGTGGACAGCGTGACTGGAGCTCTGGAGGTGGAAGACAGCGGCGACAAATGCAACGTCGTAGCGCACTTTGACTCGTGGACTAACGACGCCTCCAGCAGTATCCTCGTGGGTGGAGATGTGCGTGTTTCGCTCCAACCAGCAGCAGCGATCGATGTGGAACTGCACGGCACGAAGGTCACAGTTGGTAAAGACTGTGAGTTTGTCAGTAGTGAGATGGATCAGCTGGATGAAGACTACGCTGTCTTTACTGGCGAGCTTCGTGCTCAAGACGGAGCCATCGCAGCGGTGTCGAGTTCTTCGGGTAAGATCAATATGGACAGCGCCAAGGACGATGCAATGCGCACATCATTCTTTATGAAAGAGAATGCCACCGACGACGAGGAAGCCAGGACCCCGAGACTGTTTGTCCACGCGCTTAGCGGTGAGGTGGCATTGGACCAACTCAACTGGATGGACAATATCAAGCGCAAGCACCTTAAGAGATGAGAAAGTTAAAGGCACAATGAATCGGTCTTGTCCACTGTGACTCTGTTCAAGAAGTTTCGTGCACTTATTGTATCACTGTAGTTGTTCAGGTGCTTTTTCCCATGATCTATATAGTATCTCGAAATGCATGAAAGCCCATACTTAGTGCTTTTAGCCATTTGCCCCAGATGAGTGGGTCTACAACCAGCAAAAGCTATTCAGGCCCGTTGCAAATTGTTGATCTCGATACCTTCCGGTGCTTCTGCATGTACGTGTTACATGTACACGTACCTGTTTTTCAATGGCTCCACGGGCAATGCTTAGGGATGTCGCCAAGTTTTTTCGGAGTGAATTCTACAGTAGGCGCTAGAGCTCTGCAAGACTAGGCGAAAATCAGGGTATTCGTGATTTGCGAAAAAAAAAAACTTGTACGAAGTAGCTTAGTTGATGATGGCAAATTGCAGTTTACGGTAAGCTCCCCCTTTGATATTATTGGCGATACATGCAGCGAAATACAGATCCTACGTACTCTGTGCATATTGACTGAATTGGGGGATCACATCCGTTTTCTCGCTGTGAACATGTATACATGATAGCCTTCAACGCCAAATTCAAGAGTTGATCGCGCGTCGAAAACAAGTGACCTACAGGTACATGCCGTCAGCTGCGTTGCTTGTGGCGAAGTGACATCAGTGGTGACTTCACCACAAAAGGTCCTGCGCACCGTAGCGGCACCTCAGAATGACGTAGCTGCCATGTTGGTCGGACGAAGGCACCTCACAGGGTACGACAGCAGCTGAGACCGCAATATGTACGTGCAATGACCACTGGTGATCGATATGATCTCAACAGGAGCACTTTGCCGTAAGTCGCTTTGCGCAAAGGACCGTAATCGGCCCATCATGCGTCCCATACTTTAAGTCGCTTCTGCCGCTTCTTGGGACACAGCGATATCAACTTGAAACATCAAGGCGTCTGCGACGGCAAGCGTGGGTACATTTTTGCCGCAAACAGCACCGCGATACACGCGCTATTAATAACAGCAGCACCGCGCTATGGTGACGGCAGGCAGAGCCTAGCACCAGGTGCACACATGCATGAATCTGCAGTCCGACCAATTCCGATTCGGGACGCTTGAAGCCAGTAGCGGTTGCGCGTGTTCGGGAGCGCAAACAGCTCCGTGTTACCTAATGGCGAGACATACCTTCGGTCCAGAGTGTTGGTCATCACTAATTCGGAGTAAAGCAATTCGGAGTACATGTAATACGCATTTGGACCTCGATTTTGATATTTGGCCCGCCGGAAAAACTCACACAACTACTTGTACGTCTAGCCACCGCTGTCCATCTGCTCAGCCTCGTTGTTGTCTCACTAATAGATTGGAGAAGTAAATTTGACAATTAACTGGCCGCAGCACCTCAGCCACAACATATTTTTTGGCGGCGTCCGTCAGCTGAGACTGCAGCTTGCCGGCTGGTGCTACATACCGCGGTAACGAGATGCCGACTGTGCACCTCTGGACATGTACAATGCCATACGGCACCGCGAGTATCGACTGTCCAAACGCAGTGTCAGCGTCAAGCTTACAAAAGCAAGTCGAATCTGGTTGCGACCCTTATTTAGGCCTTTCCTATATCTGGATCACATAATCTGCGACCGTGTCTCAGCATCTTGTCAAGAAATCCTTCGCAACTGCATATTCTATCCCTTTCGCCAGTGCCTCTACGCGTAATCTTCGGGCGCGTATCGCAGCTGGGCGGACGGAAATAGAAGGCGCCTCTGCACTCTGAGCCAGACTCTGGGCCTCGACGTCAGGAGCTGTCATTATCAAATTCGCTTCGAGCAACACACACCCACCCATAAAGACAGAGACACAATGGCCTTTGAAAGCACCGTGGAGATCACACGCGGCGGTGTGGAGACCAAGCAGGGCGCCCCGCAGCAGGAAACGCCCGTGGCCGACGACTCGTCGGCTATGACCTTCGCTATTCCGGCTCCTATCGCGTCAGTGCGCGCCAACATCGCGGCGTTCGAGGAGGACAGCATCCGCAAGCTGCTTACACGCTACGAGGGCGCTGACGTCTTGCCGAATGGCTGGCGCGAGGGCCCGAGCAACAAGGGCATCCAGGTCGTCTACGGCGAAGTGGCCGGCAAGGGCAGCGAATGGTACACCATGAAGACGACAGGCATGCTCCACGTGAGCGCCACCAAGGCTGCGCAGATTCTTATGCGCTGCGACATGGTGCCTAAATTCGACGAGATGACGAAGGAGGTTAAGACTATGGAGAAGCTCAGCGACGCCTCCGAGGTGCGTCGTGTGACGGCCAAGTCAGTCATGTTCACGGCGGCGCGCGACTTCTCTGTCGTGTCGACCTACCGTGAGGAAGCCAGTGGCCGCATCCTCATCGCCACACGCTCAGTCGAGTACGTGCCCGAACGCAAGGGCTACGTGCGCGCTACCATCCTGATCTCGGGCTACGTGGTAACGCCACACCCGACCAACCCCAACATGTGCGAGATGAGTGTGATTGCTCACATGGACCTGGGCGGCAACTTGCCGGCTATGGTTGTGCGTTACCTCGGTCTGTCCGCGCCCATTAAGCTCGTCGAGAAGATCCACGAGATCACTCTGCGGGCATAGAGCGCCGATGCGTAACTCTTCCTCCAGATTAAAACACAGTCAGATAGCATGTACCAATAGTAAGCTAACCATCAAGAACAACGTGGTTTTCCAAGTTTTATCGATTTTTTTGCCTTCTTGGGTGAGAGTCCTCCCCATCCAACCACAATAAGACTTCTCTGTACGCGTCGACACTGGTCGGAAGAAACCGCTCGAGAGACTGAACGGAAGCGTTCAACAAAACTGGCTGCCAACCCGCTCCTGGAGCGGCTCCATGGCGGCGCGCCTGGCGTTGACCGACCGATCCCAAGCAGCGGAGAAAAGCTCAAAGCCGACGCCGAAGACGACGCGTCTGTGAGCCACGAGAAGGGTGGAAGATGCAGCTTCGTCTCTGCTTGAAGAAGTTGACCGCCCGCAATCAGCTCGCCGCAGTTTACGCACGTTTTTTATGGGCGTGCAACACTGCAGCATCGGCTTCGATACCCGACTTGCTCATGGCACCGGTAACACTGGAAATCCTTCAATGGGAAAGCAGTTCGCCATGTCAGACTGACAGCGTAGCAAAGCCAGCGACTATTGTTTGGTGAGCCGTAGAGGCCATGCACTATACGGCTCACCAAACAATAGTCGCTGGCTTTTTGTCGAGACTCTCGACTCGAGAGTATTTGAAAAACTGAATTATGTTGCAGTCTATACGGCAAACAACACATCCAACGTATTATATGTAGTCGCATAGCAGTCGCCTACGGACTAACTTGACATGCGAGAGCAAGTGCATATTGGCTTAGCTGGATGACCAACCAAAAAGACGATACCTCACATACACACACTTGCAACTTAAGCTGAGTAAAATAGATCCGCTTCAACGTGGTAACCATTAGCAAGTTCAGCAGCCACACACGATCAGACCCCGAATACCTTAACGACTTGAAAGCACGAGTACGGAATACTTGACCAAAGCAATAACAGTAAGGGCTAACTACTTCAAAGTAGTTAAGATAGTTGCACATTACTTACTACTTAGAAATGAAGTAGTAAAGTGTGAGCAGTTGCAGTATTACTGTAGCAGTATCATATATAGTAGTGCCCGGGCTACTATACTAATCATTTCGAAGAGGGGGCTATTATTTGAGAGATTCTAAATGCGATGTCATATTTAGCTCATACCAAATTTGAAAAGCACGCCTTGCAGTCCCCGATTACTTGCCGAGGAGGTTCTGAAGATAACACGGGTGACCAGGATAGCTTATAGATATATTGATGGCAGCTCGCCAGATCTTTACGGTTGAAGATAGGTGTGATGCAGGGATTCCAGCAGGTAATTATTAGCTCCTGTTCAAGGGGCTTAGATATGGGCTCCAATTGATATTTCTTATCAATACCTAGCTCAATTCGTTCGTGAGCCTACACCACGCGTTCCTAATATAGATGGTCTTATTCAATCGAGCGTGAGATCTAATAAAAAAAAGCATTCCCAGTTGGAATCCTTTTTTTTCAATTCGATTCGTGCAGTTGCCGGCGACTAGGCGGATATCATTTGCACTACATCTACACATGCTTCATTGCACGCAATTCCGCATCTGTATTTGTAGCAAATGTTTATGAACTAGGAAAAATGGAAGCGGTGGCAAGATCTCATTAATCCTGCATCTAGCTAGGCAGAAGAAAAGTTCTTCCAATATAGGTGGGCTATAATCCAATGGATGCCACCTCGACGATCGCCAACTCGCTTTTATTTTATTTTTTTTCAGTACTGCATCGAATCTATTAGCAGAGCTCCTTCGTTGATGTACGGTCGGCTTAAACCTCACAATGTCTTCTGTAGCGTCCCATTCGTTCAAGCTTGTTCCAAGAAAATTGCCTAGACAGACCAGCTCAGGTTACGCCTCAGCTTTAGCATTTCAAGTGCGGGCGCCTCGGGGTAATACCAACGGTGGTTTACTGCATCTGTACAGCACATCTAGATAGGTCCAAACCGATATCTTCGACCTCTGTTCTGCGCTGTCAATTTTAATGTGCGACTGGCTTTCGACGTCAACAAGAGCGGATGCCCGACCTAGAAAGCGTCAGCGATTTGCATGTTCATACACCGGCGCGTCAGCGCACCGCGACTGACGTCATTTGAGAACGTAAAAGAACCCACTCGAGATGAATACTTGTTGTGGTGGCGGCACGAAAAGGGGCAAGGACGAACGCGATCTTTCATCATGTTGGCCCCTTTTGGGCATAATTCTCCGCATAACATTTCCAACAATACCATAAAACGCTATCGTCAATTTACGTATCCATACCATTTGTTGTATTTAAGCAGAGTCTAGCTCTCTAGCTGGGGTCAAGCTACTTGACCATCTTCAGCACGCAGTGTTTGGATGCATCTGACACTGAGGGGGTGACGATGCTTCGCGTTACTTCTCCATTTCACTTCAATCATGTAAAGTTGATGTAACTACAAATACCGAGTGAATCACGAAAAGCCGCATGCAATAACCACTTCATATCGCTACTTACGGATCTGCACCTTGCGATTCTGGTGGCATTGATTCACAAACAAAAACCCCGTCCGGACCGCAGGACCGACCGATCGATAGCCCTCTTCCGATGTTCCGCAAGCTCGCCGTGTCCGCCGCGTCCTCCGCCCGCGTGGGTGTGCGCCACCAGTCACACGTCGCCTCCGTGTCGATGACGGTGCCTGGTCTGTCGTCCGAGGTGCGTCACGATTGGACCAAGGAGGAGGTGCAGGCCATCTATGACCAGCCACTGCTGGAGCTTGTGTACAAGGCCGCCACCGTGCACCGCATGCACTTCGACCCGACAGAAGTGCAGCAGTGCACACTGTTGTCCATCAAGACTGGTGGCTGCACAGAGGACTGCAAATACTGCTCGCAGTCCTCCCGTCATAAGACATTTGTCAAGCCTGAGCCCACCAAGAAGGTGCAAGAGGTGGTGGAGATGGCGCGTCGTGCCAAGGCGGCGGGCAGCACGCGATTTTGCATGGGCTCAGCCTGGCGCGAAGTGGGCAAGAAGAACGCCTTCAGACACATTCTGGATATGGTGCGTCAGGTAAAAGACCTGGATCTCGAGGTCTGCTGTACGCTTGGCATGCTCACGGAGGAGCAGGCTGTGCAGCTCAAGGAGGCCGGGTTATCAGCCTACAACCACAACCTTGACACTAGTCGTGAGCACTATGCTAAGGTCATCACCACGCGCACATACGATGACCGTCTTAAGACGATCGAAAATGTGCGCAAGGCTGGCATCTCGGTCTGTTGCGGTGGCATTCTGGGTCTGGGCGAGGAGAAAATCGACCGTGTCGGTCTGCTGCACACGCTCGCGACTATGGATGAACACCCGGAGTCTGTGCCTGTGAACGCCCTTGTGTCCGTGGAAGGCACGCCGCTCTTCGACGAGGATATCCCTCCCGTCACGGCCTCCGATATGGCGCGTATGATCGCCACGGCGCGTATCCTGATGCCCAAGACCATGGTGCGTCTCAGCGCTGGTCGCATGTCCTTCACGGACGCTGAGCAGGGCATGATGTTCATGGCCGGCGCCAACTCGATCTTCAACGGCGACACGCTGCTGACCACGGCCAACCCGGCGTTCGAGAAGGACAAGCGGCTGTTCGAGAGCTTCGGGCTCAAGGGCAAACCGGCGTATCACCAGCACAAGTCCACGCCCTACATCGTCAAGGTAACGCACTCTGCACCTGCGGCGACCGAGGCTGTGGCATAAGTACTGTACCGATATGTGCGTCACGGAATACCGGTATGCGAGTCTGTAACCTGTAGCCTGTTAAGATTAAGCTGGGAGCATCAATACAGTATCACCGATTTTTTGACGCTCTTGTCGATGCAGAAATGAAATCTATATTATTCGCGTGTCGAGCCTCACGTTAGCCCGTCTTCTTGGCTTTCTTTGTGTGGTGTCGGGTTTTCTTGGTGACCGAGTTGCCGTTGGCAGGACGTTTTTTCTTGGGTTTCTCTTCCATCGTCTCGTCGCCGTCATCGTCTTTTGAATCGTCCTCGTCCGACTCGTCATCGGGGTACAGATCAGCCATGTCGTCCTCCTCTTCATCCTTCTTGTTCTTACCCTCAAGTTCCTCGTCCTCTTCATTGCCGCCACCTTCTCCTTCTTCCTCATCGTCCGAGTAGATAACTTGGCTGTTCTCAAACTCGAAGGCGTCGGCGTCAAAATCGCCGTTACCTTGCATTTCGTCATCGCCGTCGTCCTCGCTCTTGGAGACTTTGATCTTGACGTGCTGCTTCATGCGCTTGTAGCGCTTACCCTGCACGTGCTTCTCCACCTCCGACGGGATGCGGTTCAGGATGGTACCCGTGACGTTGCAGTACAGACTTTTAGGCAGCCTGCGATGCGGTACAATGTACGGCTCGTACTGCGAGTAGTCGTGGCAATACCAGTCACGAGCCTTGACGAACTTCTTGGACTTGAGGTGCTGCTCGATGACGTCGACGCGCGGCAGCATCTCGTGCTGCGTCAGCTGGCACTTGACACGCACGCGCTTGTTGTCGCCCTCGCCCGACTCCACGATCTCCAGGAACTCATGCTGCTTCAGAAGTTGTTGCACCGCGGGGTCCGCAATCGGAGACGCCATGATTGACACAATAATGAACCGAGGAGCTCCAGTCGATGCGGCAGGGCTGGTTTATGCTTAATTTAAGTTGTGTACATCATATTATGTTCACCACACCTTGCCCAAAACGTGAATTTTAGATACAGTCCTCATTTACAATCACGTAATACTACTACTACTAGTAGTATTTATTGTTCTCCACGTGGTTTCAGCGGTACATTTTCGTAGTCGTCGGTGCGCTGTTGACATCGCTTACAGGACAGATTTCGTTCCTATACATCAACGCTAAGTCAGTCGCATTGCGAAACACATTTGTATTCGATATTAATGGCTACACCAGAGCGCAGCTTCAGGCAGCTGCACGAGGGACAACCTCCGACGTAAACTACCTAGCCAGTCACTGTCCGTTCGTGACGTTCACCTCGCGGCCAGCGACCAGCAATTTAGTTGTTCTTGGCAAAGTCCACACCCTTCTTGATCTGAGCCTCGAGAGCCACAATCATCTCGTCGAAGTTAGCCTGCTCCACAGCGGACAGCTCGCCGAAGTGATGCACCTTCTCGACACCGTTGGGGCCGAGCGTCACGGGCGTGGAGAAGAAGGGCAGCTTAGTCACGTCGTTCTGCGTGTACGAGCACTCGACAACGTCCTTCTCGCCGTTCATTGCGTCCAGGAGGCGCGTAGTGAAGCGAGCACCGGCGTAGGCCATGGAGAGCGTGGCCGATCCCGTGCCGTTCTTGGCCTGCACGACCTCGTCACCTCCGAACTGGATGCGGTGGGTGAGCTTGGCAATGTCCTCGTCCGAGAACTTGGCGCCCTTCAGCTGCGACAGCAGCGGCAGGATGGTGGTGCCGGCGTGGCCGCCAATGACCTTAACGTTGGTCTCGCGTGGGTTCCAGTTCTGGTTGCCAGCCACGAAGGTGGCGGCACGGACAACGTCGAGCGTCGTGACACCAAACAGGCGCTTGGGGTCGTACACGCCGGCCTTCTTGAAGGTCTCGGCCACAATGGGCACCGTCGAGTTGACGGGGTTAGCGATGATGAGCATCATAGCCTCAGGGCAGTGCTTAGCGGCGGCCGCGGCCAGGGACTGCACGATGCCGGCGTTCGTGTTGAACAGGTCGTCACGGGTCATGCCGGGCTTACGCGGCACGCCGGCCGGGATGACCACGACGTCGGCGCCCTCGAGGGCCTCGCCGGCCTGCTCCATGCCCACGTGGCCCGTCACTTCGGCGCGCGTGTTGATGTGGCCAATGTCGGCGGCGACACCGGGGGTGTTAACCACATCGAAGAGGCTCAGGTGCTTAATGTGGTCGCAGTCCTTAAGCAGGAGCGACATGGGCTGGCCGATACCGCCGGCCGCACCGAGGACGGCCACCTTCTGCTGGCCAGGGGCCGACGAGTAGGCGCGACGCAGCGTGGCGACGGTGAGTGACGTGGCACGGTTGAACATCTTCTTGACTTGGGCTGGAGTCGGCGAATTAGGGAATGAGACCGTCGACAACGTACGTGTGGCGCTGCTGGCACGTGTACAGATCGGTCTATTTTATGTGAAGATCGGGAGGCTAAAGATACAAGTTGAAGTCGGTCGGTGGCGCGATGTTGCAGGAGGATTAGGAGCGGATCATAACCGGGGTCTGTACTGAATTTAACGGCGAACGTCGCGGTTATGGAAGATCGCTCCTTGCAGTTGATGATGGTTGAGGCGACACGTACGCGTGGGCAATGGCGATGCTGGCGGCGAGAACTTGCAGCAATGATCGAGAGATTCAATATGCACATTTATTGTCGGAAATGCGGCGGAGTTGGAGCTCTGCTTGGTCGCGTTCGGAATTTCCGTTACTCGGCGAGAGACGAGGCCTTTGGCATTTGACCGTCAGCCGCACCTTGCGCCTCAAGCTGATGCCTGCGTCGATAATGGATGAATGCTCACAGTAGACCGGCCCTTTTCTCGGTTGAAGGCGTGTTAAACAGTGCACCGGTGGCCCCAGGTTGTTAAGCTGCTTGCTTTGCGCGACGTTCCGGCGGAATGGTGTTCGGAACACCGGAACTTTGGATGCTGGGTCGACACCGCGAAATGAATTGCTGCGCCGGGCGACCGTCCTGATGGACGTCGGAATAGGACGATGGAAAGTTCAGCTTTGCTACTCGCGCTCGTGTGCAACTTCAGTTTCGATGCGATTTCTGAAGCACATGTTTCGACAATGGCATGTCTCCAAGCGGAGAACCGCGATACATGTACACGTATTGGCGCCTACTGGAGACCAATCAGCCGAGAAATATGTCGTTCAGCCAGACGACTTGTGGATCGCGGCTTCCATCGGGCATATCAAGGTCGAATAGTCCTCGAGAACTCATCAGCACAAACATTTGCACAAGAAAACGGCCTGCTAGTGCAGCGAGATCCACTCCAAATTGGTGTCTCCAATGCCAGGCATTTTAGGGCAATGAACACTATCCTGTGCAAAAATTGCAATATTTTTCGTTTCATTACAAAGTCCAAATATTGGAGGTCAATTTTTGGAGGGAAAGCATTTGATTGGGTGAGCCACTTCAACTTGTAGCGGCTGAAACTTCATTGGCATTATCGTGTTTACTACGACATTTGACCCTGTTACAGTTATTCTTCGCATTTACGCAGCCGACGCCAGAGTCTGGTTCCTTTTTCCTCGATAGAGGCCGCGCGCAACGCCCAGCCTAGCGGCAAAGCAATGGCCCCCATGCCAATACAGGCGCCCCATTGTGCAGCACTCAATGGGGCACAATGGAAGAGTTCTCCTCCAAGTTGCACGATAGCCCCTTGCAGGCCGCACTGGACGCACAGCGCAGCGATACTCAGTTTGTTCTTGCATAACTCCGTGAGTCGAAGCTTTGGCGTGTCGGTGACGCCCTGGCGACAGTTGAGCTGGTTGAAGAGCTGCAGCCACACGAACGTGTTGAACACGATGGTCAAGTGTTGGGTGGACTCCGAGTCATCGTCGTTAGTCACCGATGCACGGCCCGACGGTATGTCGAACCACTTGTCACCGAGAAATGTGAGCAAGAGCAGCAGAGTGAGCTGCATAACTGTCTGACCAGCGATGTGTTTGGCCATGCGTGGCGTTATAAGTGGTTTACTGCGTGCGTACGGCTGACGCTCGAGTAGTTTTGCTGCATTGGGCTCGTCTGTCGTGAGCACAAGCGACGCAAACACGTCCATGAAGAGGTTCACCCACAGAATCTGCACAGCAGCAATAGGAGACTGACGCAGAGTCACAGCTCCAACACAAGCCACACTCAACGCCACAGCGATGACTGTGATCTGGAACTGCAAGAACTGCGAGATGCTGTCGAAGACGCCGCGTCCAGACACAACAGCGCTTACTACGCCGGCGAGATCGTCGTCCATGAGCACGATGTCTGCCGCTTCCTTTGCCACAGATGTGCCGCTCTTTCGCATCGCAAAACCCACGTGTGCAGCCGGAAGTGCCGGCGCGTCGTTCGTGCCGTCTCCCGTCACAGCAACAAGTTGTGGCATTAGCTTTGACGCTCGTAGTCCAGTTACAAGCGTGTGCTTGTCCTGTGGCGAACTACGCGCAAGAACACGCAGTGACGGCCACACCTGATCGAAGATCTCTTGACGTAGTTGTCCGTGTGAATCGAGTACGAGCGCTCTGAAGTCCGGTCCTTCCATGACAGTGTACATCTCTTCCTTCTCCGAAGCCAGGATGCCACACTCACGTGCGATGGAGCGTGCAGTTAGTGCACTGTCACCCGTGACCATACGAACCACGATGCCTGCTTTCTGGCACGACGCTACAGCCTCACGCGTTCCTGGACGCAGCGGGTCTGCGATGGCTACAAGCGCTAGACAAACGAGCTGCTGTTCCAGACTCTCGAGTGAAGCGGAATCCACAGCCTCGCCAGTCATGTTACTGTCTCGATACGCTAAGCAGAGCGTACGATATCCACGTTTCGCGTACGCCGCCAGTACGTTCTTCTGTAGTCATTGACGGCGCTCGTTGGTCAGAGGGATTGTGCCACCTGAGCGGGTCTGTAACTCCTTACAACGCGCAAGAACCAGCTCTGGAGCTCCTTTAGTGTACGTACGCCATACATTCTCGCAGTTTCGACGCGGAGCAATCACAGACATGCGTTTGCGGTCGCTACTGAAGGGCAGAGCACGTCGAATGTTCGCGTTTGTACGTAATGTAGCGTAGTCGAATTCTCCATCACTGCAAGCTGCCGCGAAGGCCAAGAGAGCGCCCTCCGTCTGACTTCCCAGAGCTTTTCGTGGGGCATCTGTAGCATCACCCTCTGCAAGTGGAAGCAACTCAGCAGTCGAGTTCAGCGCCACACCTTCACAAAGAGTGTGGATCATAGCGTCATTCAATGCAGCCTTGACTGCATCCGCTGAGTTAAAGTCAACTGGAACAGTACTGTGTACATCGTCGATGAGACTCTTGAAGTCGCTCTCGTTATCAGGTGCAAGCCAGAGTCGTGCGACGCTCATCTGGTTCGCCGTAAGAGTCCCGGTCTTGTCAGCACACAGCGTGGTGGCGTTTCCAACAGTCTCACAGGCAGCCAAATGACGGACCAGACTGCGCCCACGCAGCATACGACGCACTGCCAGTGCCAGAGCGATAGCCACAGCCAACGGAAGACCTTCAGGGATGGCTACGACTAGGATAGTCGTCCCCAGAATGAAATAGGAGAGGTAATCGCGAAGGTAGGAAGCGTCCCAGGACTCACGAGGTTCCTGAACGAAAGTCTCGATGCTGAAACGCGTACAGAGAACGATGAAGATGAGACTCGCGACCACGACGCCCATTTTGCCCAGCCATAAGTTCAACGCTTCGATCTTCTGGGCCAATGGAGTGCGTTCAGGACGTGTCGGCTTCTTCTTTATCTTGGGCTTTGAGAGCTCCTTTGCCTCCACAACATCTATAGAGCAATAGTTTCCGTCTTGAATGGAAGCGCTTGATTGTTTAGTCTTCTTCTCGTCTTCGTCCCTCTCTTCGTCATCTTCAGCACCACCATTAATCAGAGCCGTGATCTGGCCGTACTGGGAATGCTCACCGACACACAACACTAGCATCTTGGCGAATCTTCCATCACTCTCGTGCCGGAATAAAGCCTGACTGGCAAAATCTCATCATCGGGGCTCTCTGAACTCTGCATTAGCATCGCGTCTCCCTTACGCATCAGCTCCGGTTCGCCTGTCAACGTACTCTCGTCCACCTTAAGCTCACGAGTGTTGAACGCGAGACCATCGGCAGGCACCACATCTCCAGGTTCTAGCTGCACGATATCACCCACCACAAGCGACCACTTGCGTACTCGCGATTCCCCTTTGTCTTGTGCTTCGGCGTTCACACCGTATCGAACTACACGCACCAGCTCGTTCTCATTCACAGCATTCAAGGCCCGGAACTGTCGCTCCTTCTGGAAATCTCCCACTGCAGTGATGGCCAACACGGCGACCAGCACGCACGTGCCCTTCCATCCAGTCCGTACTGGGGTTCCCTGGCCATACCGAGAGCAATAGCCACAATACCGTCCACTACCAGGATGAGGTTAATGGTATCCATAAATGCTGCCTCGGCCATGAGCCGAAGCAGACCACGCGCTGGGGGCGGCGCCACGTAATTAACGCCAAACCATTCAGCACGACGAGCTAAATCTCTGTTACGGTCGCTGGTATCCAGACCTTGTTCCAGATCAACATGCAGCGACCTCGCGAGTCCAAAAATGCCTCCTAGTCGCTCCAGTTGGGCTTGAAAGTCAAGACTTTCGCTCTCTTCAAAGTCCGAGGCTGCCACTGCGCTGGCAATGGTACCAGGCGAGGAAGCAGAAGAGGAGGAGGATATGGAACGCGGAGGAGGAATGGAGCGGTCCGGCCGCGCCAATAGGCGGCGCAAGTCCGTCGGCAGCAGCGAGAATGTGCTTGCAGCCCCGGCCACGGGCGATAGAGACAGTAGTGGGTTACCGTCCATCGGTGCACTTTTGAGAACGAGATCAATATTCGGAGTGAAAGCGATTTATCCTCTTGTAGTCTCTCAGGGCGCGGTCACCAACCACTGTTGACCTTATTGCATGCAACGAGCGAGCATAACGCAATACGAGATGCGATTTTCGCCTTTCCATCGCAAATTGCTATTGTGGGTTCTACTCCTGCCTGGCGAGCATGGGCCTTCCGAGGAGCATCTCAGCCATGGCAGAGCGGCGTCTCGCCTAGGCAGGACACCAGACACAGCCGTAGCAGTAAGATCTCCACCCCAGGAAACATCCTTCAAGGACTTATAGGCAGCTGGCTGGTACCAAGGATTGGAGGGACAGAAACTGCTCCTCAGAAGCGACAACAGCTGAAAACGGCCGCATGAATCAGCAGAGAGCTGGACGGAGGAAGGAGAATGGCATGTGAAACTAAGGGGGGCCGCTGCCAGACATGAGGATCACGAGAACGCCCGAAGAGGAGGCTTTCTGACCATCATACCAGTGGAACGACAATCCCGCGATCACAGATGAAACCGGAGCAACGTTGACGAGGAGGAAATACGACCGGATCAAGAGCTGCACGTTGGAGGAGCTCCACATAACGAGAAGGAGTGAGCGTCTGTATACGATGGGCATCCCATTCTCGGCGGAAACAGGACACAGCCAGCCGAAATTACGACGATGGGGCATCGCAATTCTGACTAGCATTCCCACATTGACGGTAGGCAGCACACTTCGTGTAGGAACAGTAGCGACTCTGCGGCATCCCCCGGAGCTTCGGAACAACTACACGTGGATAATCATCAACGCGCATCGAATCCGAGGGGTCAGCTCAACCAGCCCAGAAGAGTCGACATTCGAGCTGGAACAACAACCTAATGGGATTCACTGGATGATAAGCGAATCGACACAGGCAGATGCTACAACGAAGGCTGACATCGTTCAACTACAGCAGCACGAGTACACAGGCGCAATCGTCTTTCAAGCGCATCCGATGCTTCACGGCTTCCCATGGACGGTACCGGACTCGACGGCGAACCGGCATGTACTAGCTGCGATCAAGAAACAAGCCTTCAAAAGGTACTGCGGCGACGGCATCAAGCTGGATGCTACAGTAAATCATCTGCAACAAGCGGTACAGACGAGCACCTGGCAAGCAGCAGCCATGACTCAATCACCCAAGCAACTCTGGGCCCATACCAACGAGCTCACGGCGTATCAGGTTTGGGTCAGCTACCGGGTGGCGCTACGGCAGCTCAACCTCTATTACGACGGCCGGCAGCACGACAATAGCTGCCGCAAACTGCAATGCTGCCAAGGACATAAGGAGACACTTGAGCACATCATGTGGGACTGCCCCTGTGCTCAAGCATGCTGGCAAAAGCTGATCAGCCATTGGACCGGAGAGCAATGGAGCCTTCAGACGACGAAGAGATTCCAGGAAGCCTGCGCAAGCAGGAAAGCACCAGTACTGTCGCGAGTCATCAAGGCCCAACTAGGCCGAGATCATCCGGATGAAGAAACCCAGTATGCGAAGGAGTGGAAGCGAATGTGGCGGATTTTGTGTAGTATATGCATGACCAGCCTCTGGATACAGCGGAACCGGGTCGTCTTCCAGCAGGAAGAGATCACAGTAGATAGGAGCGTGCTTGAATTCTGGACGACGAGCCAGCAGCAACTACGAGGCATAGCCAAACGAGAACGAAGAAAACCAGAAACGATGGAAATCGGGACAAGACTCCTGTTATGCCAACGTCAGATGGAGAAAATACCCACAGAGAAGTCTCCAAAGGAGACAAGCCCCGTACAACCACCGGACCAGACCCTGGAACCGGCGTTGCTAGCTAGGCTTAGGATCAAACAGACATCTAGTCGTCGATAAGTGACCAAATAGAGAAGTCTGCCTCTCTCTCTCTCTCTCTCTCTATTGTGGGTTCTACTCAAAATTGGACAGGACGGTTCTTTGAATGAATCTCCCCCAAATCGCCCAGCGTATACAATTCCGTAAACTGATCCGTTTAAGTACGAAATAAGGTGGCAAGAAAAGACTTGGTGGGTTCTACTAATGACTTGGGTTTAGTATGTGGGCAATTGTTCTCCCGCTCCTCAAACAGACCCAAGTCGGCAAATTTGGACGGAATTCACAATACTACTACTGAAGTACTATTCAGTAGTAGTTTTAATAACGATTTTAACTATTACAGTAGTACATTATACATGCATAATATTTACAGGTATGTATCGAAATGCTTGTTAGACGGAATTTTTAGGACATTCCTAGGACACTCAAAAGCAATTATTTCAACCAATGAGGAGCAGGCCATGCTGAAGGGATGAACCAATCGTATCATTCGTGATTTTGCGGTCTGTTAGAGCGGCGGTGCAGTGCTACTACGGTGGTCCAACTCAGTTGACCGGATCTGCGCTTTCGACGTTGTGCAGTTCGATCAGGAATTGTGGAGATGCTCGCGCAACTGGTGAATATTTTAACTGCGTCTTCGTGGGTTGGATTGGCTTGCCACAGCCCGGTACGCTTTGCTTCACTTTCGATACTGGTCATGAGGTACCGCGCGTCACTGAGTCGCTTTTGAAGGTTCCTACTTGGCATATCACGTCCGTCTAGCATGCGCAACGGCGGCAACTTCTTGCTAGCGTTCCCACACATCCATGAGACCCACAAGGCAGCTACTGAGCAGTCAGGAAGCTGAAAATCAGGTGGAACACGACGAAATCGGCCACCCCAACAGAATGATGGTATTGAAGGAAGCTGATTGTCGTCTTCCACTGTTACAGTTGATTCGGTACCATTGCTTAGCTTTTCAGCAAGGTTTGTAAGCCCAGTTGATTGGAGACACTGTATGAGGGCTGGTTGTAGTCCATCATACGTTACTACACCAGCTCCAATTGCTCGCTTCTCAAGTTCGTCCATTATTCCCCTCACAGTAGCTACTCGTGATTCGTCGACGTGTTCAATTGTCTTCATACCTGTGTCTAGCAGTGTTTTTATCTTGCCGAGGATAGCTACATGATGTGGTATTCCTGTTGCTCGTAGTCGATTGCAGTCGCCTTTAACGCGCCACAATTTTGGAGTCAAATTCGAAATTATGCTCGGGTATTGATAAAGTATTGATTCCAATAAATAAGGGCGCTCAATCGAGAGATGCAATCGCAGGTAATGTGAATGGTACACTAGTGATGCTAGGCAAATCACCAACAAACTTGAGGTGATCAGGTAGTCCAGGAAATGTACACGATATCGCCCTTTCCAATAGAGAATTTTGTTCACCAAATGAGGTGCCAAAGCAGCAAATTCATGTCTACCAGGTGGTAAACCGGTGACTTTTCTACCAACATGTATGTCTCCGGCAGCTTCATACAGGAGGTAAGTGTTCTGGACTCCGCCTAGTGACCATCCTGCTCGAAAATGAACTGCTGTTGACGATGGGCAAGCCGTGGGTCCTGATGCACAGTAGGTAGCGGCGCCTTTGCGCATCGAATGCGTACCTAACTCGCCTTTATCAAGTCCACGACGTCGTAATTCTTGTGATACATCTTCAGATTCAAAAAGCCGATGCAAACATTTTCTAAAACGCTCGTACTGGTTATTTCCCGGAAAAAGTCGATCGGTGTCGTCAAAAGATGATGTTGCCCAAAAGATTGCTATCGCCAGCACCGGAAAGATAGAAGGCGTTAACGGGTTAGCGTAGCCGTGCCTGGGATCTCGTGGTCTGTTGCATTCGTGGTCATTTTTTGATGCGCAAAATAGATACAAAACGCATCCCCGCTCCACTCCATGCGCCCATGGCACATCAAATGCCAAGCAGTGATCACATATGTACGCGCACAAGCCATGTTCTTAGATGGATTCACGAGAAGTTTCTCACACAAGAAACTATACAGCTCGAATGATAAGGGATCCTTGCCAGTCTTTGCGCTAATCTCCCCTTGCGCAGCTGCTTTAGCCATCTGCCGCTTTAACCCCTTAAAATACTTGTGATGCTCTTTCTCCATTGTTGGTGGAATCCCCCCGCCCATAATCCCGATAGATATTGAAAAGCCCAGTTCTGTGTATGTTTAATGCTGCGTAGCTGAGGCAGCCTCCGTCTGGCTTCTCCAGCGTGAGCAGCCAAGCACCAAACACACAGGTCTGTACATCATCAAGTAATAGTGGGGGGTTCTCTGGGTTACGGTCGAGCACGGTCTTCAATCGCTTGCGAAGTTGCTTTACAGTGAGGCTTGATACATCGCCGAGTTTCTCCGCAAAGGTAGGTGGAATGTGGTGGGGTTTATAGCGAACCACCCATGCAATAAAGCGTCCATATGATTTTCGTACACCGCGCGAGACCGTGTGCTCACCCTGTCCCGCTGTATCTCCGTAACCTGCTCCTCGAGCACGTCAAAGTCGACTTCCGCCATGGTGGTGAGGCTTCTCTTATGTGACTGTCCAGCTTGATTACGGTGGCGATGCGGACAAGTGTCCTACGAACAAGTGAAAAGCGACGGTTTTCTGGCTCTATACTGAATCCTGTACTAAAACGGGCTTGCTGCGATTTTTATTTGGAAATCTAGGACCTAATGTCCGAGAAAAAGCCGTCTTCATATATACATGTCCTAAAAAATCTGGAGAATGTATTTTTCAGGATCTGAGGAATTGAATCGAACCAAACGCTAAAAAGGATTTTTACCCGTAGATTTGAATGGTGAAGCAGTGGCGGCAGCAGCGTTCGCCGTCTCCCAGGGGATGATATGGTTAATTTGAAGCGTGCTCTAGCAAGTTGGCTCTTTCGAATCTCTTAAAGACAAGAGCGCTTCTCGATTTGCCAAGGATGCCTCGACAGCAAGAAGCCATTTGGGATTTCTTTGAGAAATGCTCAAAGGGTGGATACAAGACCTCTAGAGCGAGGTGCCGCTACTGCAAAAAAAACCATGTCGGCGACAACGAAGAACATGAGGACACACCTCAGCAGCTGCGACGCTGTTCCTTCTCCACTTGGGCCACTAATGATCGGCGAGACACTCGAGTATGAAGAGGAGGAACGTCGTGCTTCCGGGACACAGGCTCTTATTACTCAATTGAACGCTAAGGTCTATCCGAGACGTAGCCGAGAAGAGCGTGAGGCACTCGATCTGAAGTTTGCAGCTACGAAACTGGGGCGGCCTTCAGCACCCAGCATGGCAAAGCTTTTTTTGATCTTATCAACAATCAATGGCCTCCTCCGAGTTTGTCTATGTTGTCGACGACACTGCTTGGTGAATGATACTGTTCGAGTATGGCGCAGATGGCCAAGGCATTGATCAAGGCACTGTCGGTTACACTTGGAGTAGACGGAGCGACGAATATCCTCTCTAGGAGCATGTCGAACGTGATTGCCCATGATCCCCGTCCGTGGTTTGTGGAGTACTTGCTAGCAGACCTGAAGAAAGACTCTGCCCCGGAAGTATTCAAGAAGATCGAAGCCACCATATCACGAATTCACGCATATCATCAAAAGGAAGTTGTATTTGGTTTGTTTCCGACAGTTGCAATATCATGCGATCCGTTCGAGTGTTGTTGATGTCCAAGAGAGTGGTTACCGTTGCATACGAATATGGGGCACATGCTCTTAACAACCTTTGCTCGGATCTTGTAAAGTTTCACAAAATAAAATCAACCGTGCGCAGGGTTTTATTCCTGAGCAATACTGTGAAGAACCAAGAGCTGCTGAACAAGATATACCCAGCGTTGTGTACTGAGCTTTCGGGGAAGCCATATGCGATGGTGTTATACTCCGCTTCACGTAGGAGTAGTGTCATTTACATGTTTGCTTGCCTGGCAAAAGTGAAAGAGCTATAACTGGCGTTACGACGGCTGTCATGAACGAGCGATCGAAGCGGGGCATCGATGAAACCTTCGTACTACCCGCTGGGTTCTCGGTTGTGGCAATGGATCCGAGTTTTTGGCAAGACGTCAATTGGTGTGTAAAGGTATTTGACCCAATCTGCAAGTGCATCGGAGTTTTGGAAAGCAACAGTGCAACGATGGCTACGGCATTTGCGTGCTTTGTATTCGCGCGCTTGTGTATCGTACAGCACTGTGATAATGAAGACAAAAAGTGGCCACTCAACCAGCTGCAGTATCGCTGGAATCGTAACAAGAGTCCGATTCACGCTCTCGCGTTCTACTGCGACCCTTTTTACCTTTCGCCTTGGATTCGTGCAGAAGTATGGATCGAGAGCTGTGCAGCTAGGAGGGGGCAACCTTCATACTCAGTGCTGATGTGCTGTGGGTATACTATACCCCTTAACAACCAACCCCAAACCACGGAGGCGAAGGCAGTTACTGAGTGCATGTACTTTGCTCACAAGAAGAGTCACTAGTCCAAGAGTGGTCTAGTATTGTAGCGTATCAACCTCAATTGGTTTGGACACAGACCCAAGGTATGTTCCCACTACTTTCAAGTCTTCTAGTGAAAGTGTACACAGCTCCGGGTTCGTCGGCTGGCGTTGAGCGCCAACACAAAGTAGCGAAATGTGGGGAAGTGGTTCTGCGAAAATTGCTGATCGCGGAGGTACTGCGCCCGAACTGCCGACTAACGGAGGGAGTACTCCGATCTTCCGTGAAGTTGTAATGCTCACCTTGTGTACCCGTCGGTTGGCCGATTCGCTCTTCGGGTGATCTCGGAAGCGACGCTTGGACTGGTTTCTTGGACTGTCTGGGTAGACAGCGGGACGTTTTGACAGCAGCGGGGATGCTTCTACTCGCTGTGTCGATTACGGTTTTGAGTTGTCGATCTTAAGGTATAATATCGCACTCTGTCGATCTTAGGGCGTAAGATCGGCGGTTTTGGGGGCCGATGTTGGTCTTGGCCTGGGGTATCTTAGGTCAGCAAATCGCCTCCCTTCCTTTACGCGCTTGCCGCTTCCTTTAGCGGTTGGTCTTGAGTGAGAGTTGGCGAGCGTCCTGGTCAAGCAATCCAGGCGCTCGAACTTCGATCTTGCGTA
>NW_008649008.1:247993-249872 GCF_000247585.1 Phytophthora nicotianae INRA-310 | reverse complement strand
TGAGCGAACATCTCAAGGTGAAATTGAACGATCGTACGATGAAGGAACGGTTGAAATTGCTAGTCGCTGATTTCAAAAGCGAAGACCAGTCTTGCCGAAAGAAGTTTGGGGTTTCTGAGACGTACGTTGAACCAAACGCCATATGCAAGATATATCTGACAGAATTCGCGACGCCGAAGAGACAAAACTGCTGAAGGACAAGAAAAAAGAAGAAAAAAGCGGCCGTGCAAGAGACGCAATGAGAGATATTGCGAGTCCAAGCAGTCGCGCGAAGAAGCGAGAGGAGTAATTCTACATCTGAAGAAGGGGAAGAAACCGCTCGGAACAACGCGCCGACGAAAAGGCAGGGCACAACCCGGTCAACCATCAACCCAGCTGGAATGTTTGGCGCCTTCATGGAGTTCCAAAACCAAAATCGCGATGACAACAGACAATTCCAGTCCAAACAAATCGTGATGCTAAAAGATAAGGCGATCGCTAAAACGAATTGGTGAAAGCAAGGGTTTGCCTTCAAAACCGAACAGCAGAGAGTCGATCAAAACCGATGGAGAGACGAAATCCAGCTTCGCCGAGAATAAATTCAGCTCCGTCGTGACGAGTTGCAGCTACTTTGCCACCAATACGGAGGTCTTCAGCGCACCCATCGTGCCCCTTAACGAGCCCCGAGGATTTAGCATTTTGACATCTCTTTTGCATAAGGCTTTTGCGTTTCCATACACACCGAATCGATTAAGCTCGCTTCAAACACGAGCTCGCTTCTACTTGGTAATGTAATAATTTATTTCGTACAAGCGTTTGATCTTGCGCTACACTGCTGTGCCAAAGTACTAGTCAAATGTTGGTGGAGAGCAGTTGAAATACTTCGAGTTGGTGTTTGTTCCTCTTGCGATCGTGATGCAGTTGGTGGACAGAACTCCCATCTTGTAGAGGGTAGCGACTAGCGTCGTGGCTGCTTGATGCTGCCGTTTGAAATCAAGATATGAAAAGTAGCGAGCGATCTGACCGTAAGACCATTCTACTGACACCCGAACCTGTTCATAGCCTTATCCACATCTTGTTGTGGTGCATCGGTCCGGCACCCCTCGTATGGACTGCAGAAGGCATTTGTTCAGCCGTAGGCAGGGTCGCCGTAGATGAGTTTGTTGTGATAAGCAGGGTTGTCATCTAAAAGCGACATCAGGTTGCTCTCTCTCAGCACGTAGATGTCGTGACGCCTGCCATTAACAGGACCGTATATATGGTGTATAATGCCATCCGGGGCAACCACGGTTTGGAACTTGAAGGCGTGTGCGGCCATTATAAACGATTTGCTGACCAATACTTGGCCGCCACATTAGCCTCACTGTTCCATCGATAAAACCCCACACACCATCAATATTATCAGAACTCTTTCCAGCAACAGCGTGGTTGTAGCGATCTAAATTTTTCACGATTCGTTTAGAATCAAAGTGCAACAGGTCTGCGAACATTTGGTCAAAATGCTTCACCACAAAGTAAAATATATGGCAAAGTGTTGAAGATGCTCGTCCAAACATTGCCTTCATGTCAATCCAACGCTGCGGGAACGCCAAGCGACGAATGCAGATCGTCAGAGCCTCTAACGGTGTTGCACGAACGCCCTCTTTGGTAAGCACTGCATCCCGTAACTTCAGGTACACCGTCAGCCTCTCCAAATCTCTGGCGATTAAGCGAAACTGGTCCTTGGTTCTTTTTGTCTGCCATCGAGAGAACTGTGGTGTAGTAATTCCCACAGCAACTCTAGCTACTAGTGTAGGTAGGATAAACCCACAACAATACGTCTACATGAACGGCAAACGATCGCTCGGGCGTGATCTGAAGACCCAGACTCAGCCCTTACACCGGGACAGACTGGACCTGC
>NW_008649008.1:244211-245130 GCF_000247585.1 Phytophthora nicotianae INRA-310 | reverse complement strand
GTTTCCCTCGTCATTGTACTTGATGCGTCATCTCCAACACCAGACACCAGCTGAACCCACGTTGCTGTGTTTATTTCCTTTGTTTCACCTCGTAGTTCATGTAGGCGCTCGGCCGACTCTTCGTTGGTACCGCTGTCGTCACCATCGCTTGCTGAACCGCAGTCCGACGGGTCCCGGAGAATCGGATCTCGAACGTGTCCTCGTTTGTCATCCAAGAATCTAGGCGACCTTCGTCTCGCTCTCGTTGCTCCAAAATCTTCTCCCAACGCTCGGCACACGTCAGACGATCTGCTGATGCGTCTAGCGCGTCCTCAGACGACCTCTTCATGACATCAGTTGGTGTCGGATATGTTCGCCGCTCAACCGATGGAGGTTGGGTTGCCAGACATTGTTCATAGTGTTCGAACTCCCGTCTGAATAGTTGTTGGTCGAGACAATTTTCGTAGGCAAGCACTTGCCAATCCTTGTACTTCTTGGAATCCGAACGCACGTAGCTCTCGCCTCGCGGCAGATCTCCGATCGGAACCAACATGGCCATTCTATCGAACGCTGGAACGTAAGCTGTCTGTTCCGAAATGTTCGTCAGTCTGATGCGCACCGGCCGACCGCACGAAACCTCGCCACTGACGGGACGACCTTCTCTGTACGTCAAATCCACAGTACATGCTGTTCCAGTCTCACCGCTCGTTTCGCTAGTCGATACTCGCGAGACTCGTGGCCAGGTATGTCTAAAGCTTCGGTCGGTCGAGCATTGATATGTGCGCTGTACTCCATACTGTCCACCATGTTTTTCGTCTTGACCAGCGGGATGCGCACCTCATTTGGAAGTTGAGCAGCGCCATGGAACAGATCCAGCCGAATTCCGGCCGGGATCATGAAGTCCGTCCCCAGCACTACATCAACACCCGCGCTATACGCC
>NW_008649008.1:226487-228194 GCF_000247585.1 Phytophthora nicotianae INRA-310 | reverse complement strand
CCGGCGTCTTATCTTTGTAGCCGTCATAATCATCTTGGGCGTCTGATCCACCGTCCGCCTCGTCCTCGAAGGTCACCGAAAGCTTGGAGACACCCTCTTGGCCTTGCCGGATGAACCCTCGCTAGCAAACTTCAAGTCCACCGACAGGCATAGCACACCCAAACAAGCTTGTCCAGACACTTACCTTGACGCCAGACCGCGCTCGTGTGCTTGAGTGGAAATTCTGTTCTGTTATTCGTTATGCCCTTTCGGGCTCTTCCTAATATGCAATCCTAATCATGTTTACAAATATCAAGTGAACTATGATCCGTTGTGGATCGTTACACGTGCCAACAGTCACCTCAACTGTCCAGCTTCACCGATACGGACCACGCGACTTAAGTGACATCTTGGTCATAGTCGGACCCGAAGCGCGTTAGGTAGTGACGTGTCCTTGGTCATCTCGCACCATGGTCACCTCCTGTCGCATGACCAAGCGTTCGTGGCTTGAGCAACTTGAATGTAGCCACTTCAATTACTTGGAAATTGCTACACCACAGAACGTTGAGGCGGAACTCTGGTACTAGCAATCGATCTCGATACGACAACATAGCGTTCACGACAAGGTCAAACAGGAGCGATCTCCTCTTCTTCAACAGTGTTGACCCTGTTGCAAGATGTGTTGGGATCGGTAATAGATACACTACCTCCTGTGGGATAACTGTGCAGCGAAAACTTCGTTGTGCAGGCAGAAATAAATCACTTTTTCCTTTGATCTCTCTTTTCTAAGTGCACTGTTTCATATATACCCGAGCTAGGTTATGGCGCCGTCGACGATTGCCGACGACTCCAGAAGACCAACGTCAACCATTTCTCTGGATACCATCAAAGGGCAAAACTGTTGGCGCGCGCACGAAACGTCGCGCTACGTAGTTTTGCCATGGGTTTTTATTTTCCGGTACTTCTGAACAGCCCGCTCATACGGGAAACCCGTAGGCAAAATCACGTACTGACACTTCGTGGTTCTAGCTACGTATATTTTGAAACCACGTCCTTCTAAAAGCATTTGGCAACGGAATTTCGAAAACAACTTAGAATTGTGTGTGTTCTACTTAAAATTTCCATACGCGAGTCTTTGGGCGTAGGCAACCGTACACATCGGCTACAAACCCGGGTTGAATATGACTCCACATAAATACGATGAGGAAGGTAGCTGGTATAGCAGGAATTTGTATTGAGCGGTCGCTCACACAGGCCCAGACATGATCAATTGATCGAAGTTGCTATTAGCCAATGGAGGTTAACTAAGGAGCCTGTACTATCTAAGCGATATCTAGAATACCGAACCTCACAAAATAAATGACTTGGCAGAATTCGGAACTGCTTTCATCTTAACGTTAAAACATCCCGGTTTCATGAAACTGCTATTTTTGTGGTAACCCTTTCGTGGTCAATGGGGGTATTTTGCCCCCCCCCCCCCCTTTTTGAGGGTGTATCCTCGAGTACCACTCGTATCACCCATGAAAGGGGGCATAATGCCCCCTTTCATTGAATTTCGTGTGTGGAAGAGACAGAATCGCCCTTTCTACTTGGACTACAAGGATTTGCAGGAGATTTGCTGTAGTACCGTAGTTTATGAAAGGGGACAAAATGCCTTCTTTGCCGGCCTAATGACTTGGCCTTCTAAAGTTTAATATAGCCAGGTCAAAAGTGTCCGTTCACGAAAGG
>NW_008649008.1:222918-224242 GCF_000247585.1 Phytophthora nicotianae INRA-310 | reverse complement strand
TGCCGAAGTGTTGAGGACGAGACTGCGTCCGACCCCTGTGGAGTGCGAAGAAGAGCCTCCAATAATACCATCAGACCGAGAGACCCAAGCTCCGGTCGCCCTCGCTTACCGGCTGAACAAGCCCTGGACCCTTCCCTACTGAGGGCCAGCGAGGTTACTGCAAGTGTGTGCGTGATAGCAGCCTAGTCTTTGCTCGTGGACTAGTCGCTGTTTTGAAGTATATCGGTGGACCTACCAATCGAGTCGGAGCGCGCAGAGTCTAATCATCAACCCGGTGCTAGGGCAGAGTCAAGGCCTTCAGGTCGAAGCTTCGCCCGAACTTACGCTGAGCCTTTGCGGGTTTAGCGTGTGTTGTGGGTGGGAGTACCAAGCAGACGCAAAATTCTGACGTGTTCCTACACGACAGAGTCATTGAAGAAAATGTTCTTGCGAAGAGCCTGTCCAATTGCAGCAACAGTAAAAACAACTTTTGAAGAAGGATGGAAGCTTGTGAGCGGGCGATTTCAGACGCTACGGAGCTTTTGTGGGGCCCTGGCTACATTTTGATCCAGCAGTGCCTCGGTAGAGTTTGATTTTTCAACCATCGGCGGGATGAATATCGTCAATCCCTAACCGATTTCCCCCCTTGCATGGATTCTACACGCGAAATAGTTCCAACAAGTGTCGACACTTGATATTACCGTATTTGAGATCTCATAATTCATACTTAACTCTTACTTCTCTGGCCCGCTTCAAAATGACGCTTTCATATATTTACCCCAGAGAAGTAATCCATAACTCGCTTTGACCAATCAGAAGTCGATACTCGTACAGCTCACCACTTGAGAACTCATAAGACGTAGCGTAGAAATATGGCGAATGCAGCAGATTCATTGCAAGAATAACGCCATGCCGCGCACTCCAAGCCTAAAATAAGTTATAGCACGAACACCAGGTCAGCAGCAAGGATGAACGCGAACGACAGGGACCGGAAAGATACCTAAGCAATTTAAAGGGATAACTGTTTCTTTTCGTCACAAGCTCCACGTGAGCGAAAAGTGCTGAAGCAACAAGAGATTTTGACAAAGGAGGGTATTGCTGAGCAGACATTGCTCGACACAGAACCGGATTGGGGACTGTTCAACCGACTACTTGCGAAAGTTCCTGTTGTGCGGCATGCGATAGATGTAAGCCGATACATTGATACGTTAGCGATTCCAGAACAAGACGCAGTTAGTTACCTAGCGCTAATGTAACGGGGTACAATACCCCAAGTGTACCCAAGTTACATGAAGAGTGCCCAGTCACTCTTGAGATACCTGGTACATGGTACCAGGGGCTCTAG
>NW_008649008.1:189905-211966 GCF_000247585.1 Phytophthora nicotianae INRA-310 | reverse complement strand
AACAGACAAATAAATACTGAAGCTTTCTTTATTTTTTGCTGCATCATACCATGGCACGTCGCCCCTCCGCCTATTCTGCGCTAAGTCTCGCTGACAAGCAGATGATGTACATGAATTTTGTACATAGAGTCGTCGATACATGTTCATTTCGTGTTCGATTTACAATCGTACAACATGGAGTATGAATTATGAGATCTCAAATACGGTAGTGATATGAAATCAATCATTTATACTTACTTATACTAAAGACAATGATGTGCCCCTTATTGACTTGCCTCCTGGTCCCTCTACAATAGGCTAATTGGGGGAAACGAAAACCCCTCATTGATGAGGCCTGGTCATCTGTGTTTATGAACTCAGGTAGTTCGTAAACGTGAAAGGTAAAAAAGGGCTACCCCTTTCACTACCAGAGATTAGAGAACATGTATTGTCGATGCATATGTTTATGGCATTCGCAGCGTTTACTAAGTACTTTCTAAGCGTGAACTTTGTTGTATGTACGTTAAATAACACCGTACATGTAGATGTTTTCCGTAAACAGCGAATAGGTAAGTACATAAAATATTAGAAGGGTCAGAAGAAATGATCCGTAGCCTATAATATTAGGTATCATTTCTTTTAGAGAGTGGTTGCTGCTCCAGACTGGTATAATAAAACAGCCAATTTGCCGCTGTTGGCAAGCATTGGTACGTAGCTTCCAGCGAGCGTTGAGCGGGTGCTGTAGTATGATTAAGGGCACTAGTGGAGAGGCTACTCGATCCTCCAAACCGAGCAACATTATGATCAAGGGGAAGGAAACAGCGTTGTTGCGTTTTCGGGCGGGCCCTAAGTTGAGTCTCTGTACAGAAATAGCCATTATTAGGCCATTAACAAGGGTATGTATTCCCTTATTAAGGACAACAGATGGCTCCCAGTCTGGAGCAGCAACACGTGCCTTTCTTTTAAACAATCTCCTACTAGGAGATTATTAGGAGTCCTAGGGCCTAGAAGATTGTTTTCAAGATCGACTCGGGAAATTTGCCCATAAGGTATTGTTATAACGGTAATAGTTCACAGATGCAGTATCAACGTTGTTTAAAGCTGTACAGTACCTGATTGTGTTTTTTTGCACCTTCGTCGGGTTGAAATAGAGGACTTCGCTGAAGCCCTCTATTTCAACCCACTTCGCTTGTTTACGGCATTTTAGCTGACGGCTTCGCTGGTTACGTACGACCTGAAACAAACGGTCGTGTTTATAATTTATAATACCGGTAAACATGCGTTCAATACATGTACACCGGTATTAACACAAATAAAACAATGGTTTTGGGATAAACCGCTCTGCTGCCCAGGCCATAATAATGTCGCCGCGAAGGTAGCAGTGACTGCCCAGTGGACAGTGCCCATCAGAGCTGCTGCAGTCTGGTTGGATTGGCCTGGCAAATCGAAATCAACGTAAACGTCTGATGACACCCAAAAAACACTGTATCAGGCTCATTGATCTGTATTACATGTAGAACGCTTGATGTGTTAGTTAAACTGGGTCGGATAAAGATGTGGAATCCAGTGGAATCTAGTGGATCCCACATCTTTATCTGTTGCGGCAATTGTAGATACAGCTGGTTGGTACAAATACTGGTACACATACAGTACAACCGATTTGATGTGGATGGGGCCTTTCTGGCTCTTTTGTATCAAGGGATGTACTTGACAATGCAAGTGGCAGTACATCACTGGTCTCATTTTGTGTTTTCCTTTCCAGCCCTTATATAGTCACTTGATGAAAACCAGAGATTCGATGCGTCAAGCCCGTGCGTTGGTGGTGTTGATCGGCGTGACTCTCTTGTTTGCCAGTGAGGTATTCCCCATGGCTCCAGCCTCCGACCAGAATTCCAACGTTGCAACGCCCACCAGTCAAGTCCAGCGGCTTCTGAGGACTCACCACACTATAATTAAACGCAACGCTGAAAATGAAGAAAGGTCCCTGATGTTCGTCGAACCCCCACTGTCTATGGATGACATGAAGGCGATGATGAAGGAGGGGATATCCAGGGAAATGTACGCTAGAAAGTTGGGTATTGCGGAACAGATGGCCCAATTCATCACGAGCGGCTTGCCAGGGATAGAAGAATTCAAGGGTACCTCGGAATTCAAAAAGTACGAATTCTATATGAACTTTCTGAACGATATGCTGGAAGATGACGATTATAAGCCGTTGGTGAAGATGATCAATGAAGAAAAAGGCAAGACACCAGAATTTCAGGCTTTGTTGGTGGCGGTCGAGGAAAAGGTAAAAAAGAAACAGTCGTTGGTGAAGATTGGGCAAACTCTAAATAAGGAGCAGGCTTTGGCGGCGAAGCTCGAGCAAGTTTTTAGTAAGAGGAAGATTTCGGTGGTGAGCTTCGATCAAACTCTAGCTGCGAATGCCAAGGTCACACCAAGCAAATGGAAATTGCTTAAGCTCGTCTCGAAGCTCATAAAAATTAAAAGATGAACGAGATATGTTGAGTTTTGTTGTTACTCAAATGACAGACAATACTACAGTAGTGTATTAGCAAATTTAAGTACAACCCGAACAGATCGGGCTCCTAGCGCAATCTGAAACCGGGCAGAGTATGGATGTGATTAAAATTTTGATTTGATGGGAAATCGTTAATGACAATCGAAGCGAGTGGAACACACCCTCCTTTCGCCTCTGTTCGCTCGTCGGGCACAATGTGTATATGTCATAAAATATCGCTTCTATTGTACTGATAAATAAAACGTGTGTGTTATTTCTAGTGACCACGAGCTTGCAATACTGATTGCACATATACACCACACGAGTACCATGGTATCTGCTATATAAAGCTTTTGATATCCTTTTGATTCTTTTAACACTGACTTATGTGCATACAAGTATATTTCAGTGATGTCTGCAGCACCAGGTAAAATATACTGGGTGGGGAAGACTGAAAGGGTCAGTTTCAAAGTAGGTTGAACGCCATATTTTGTATCGTATAAAAACACTGGTATCCAAGGTGCATTCACATTATTTACGAATAGTTCACATATTTTAGCCTGTGGCCTAGGCAACTGTTCAGCAACTTAAATGCTGCTAGCAACATAAAATGAATAAACGCGCAACGTTTCTGAAAGGAAAGAAGCTTACGTTGCGCGTTTATTTGCTTACACTTTTCTGGCGGCCACAGAAAGACAATAAAACAATGATGTTGCCACAGCGTCTTGTGTCCAGAGCTTGCTCCTTGTGCACTCTCGGATCTCGCCGGGCGTCTACTTCCAACGTTTCTCGACTGAGAGGCACTCCACACCTCAAGCGCAAACTGGGCCAGCATCTTTTGGTCTCCGATGGCATATTGGACCAGATCGTGGCAGCTTCGGACCTTTCGGACACCAGTTCGGACCCAGTGCGAGTGCTGGAGATCGGCCCTGGAACGGGCAACTTAACGTCGGCACTGCTGCAAGTAAGTCCCAAGATGCACGTTCATGCAGTGGAGTTCGATCCCCGCATGGTAGAGCAACTGAAGCTCCGATTTCCGGCCGAGATCGAGTCGGGCAGCCTCGTGTTGGAACATTCCGACTTCGAGGATTTCCGCTTTGTAGCCGACACGTACCAGGAGAAGCCCCATGAGGAAAAGTTTGACGCCTGTGTTGCCAATATCCCGTACCAACTGTCCTCTATTGTGGTTTCAAGACTCTCGAACTACATGCATCGCTTCCCAACGACCTTCAAGTGTGCTGTATTGCTCGTACAAGAGGAGTTCGCGCTGAGACTATTAGCTGAGCCTGGTAACAAGAACTACAGTCGGCTGAGTGCTAATACGGCACTTGTAGCCGATGTTTCGTCGGTCGTAAAGGTGCCGAGAGAGCACTTCTTGCCCCCTCCAAAGGTGGACTCGCGCGTGATTAAACTCGTGCCTCGTGCTGCTTCGACCCCCGCTTTGCCATCAGATGACGAGCTGTTTTTTCAGAAATTTGATGCACTATTGAGACTGTGTTTCCTACGCAAGAACAAGACGTTGAGAGCTTTGTTGCTTGCCAAGACGGCGAGGTCTCAATACGTGTTGAAGGAGGACACTCTAACAGAAGGTGAAGACAAGCATCAGGCCGTTACGGAGCGTGTCGAGGCTGCATTAGAAGCTAGCGGACTCAAGTCGAACCGAGCGGTGAAGGTTTCTGTAGCCGAATTCGTCAAGCTGTTGCAGGAACTACGTGAGCGTGGGATCGACCTACGCCCAAGCACGACACGCCATTTTCAGGATTAGAGTATCGATTAGAGTTGTCTGTAATTTGCAGCTAAAATACAGATTCATGTAATCTTCCTGTATTCCTATTTCTCTTACACGGCGTCTCCATTTTCCTTTTTTCTTCTTCATTCTCTTGTTCCTAGCTTTTCTACATGTTCCAAAACGGTCTTACAGAGGTTGAAATAATTAAGACTCGTACTCCTCGGTCGTCCGTGTGTTTAATGGCTGCCGCTCTTCTGGCGCTTGCTATGATGCGTGTGATGTCGGTGATGCACGTGGGAAATACGAAGTTCATCTGCGATGGGAGACTCGTCCTCGTCCTGCATCCCTGTGGGGCTGTCTCGTTGCCGCTTGTGTAAATTCTTGGAGTTGTGGTCACGTGAGCCTCCACCACCTTTCCCGCTACTTGGCGAGGACCCAGACAACCCTGCTGCTGTGCTCTTGGATACATTAGGGGGCGTTTGCTTGGATTTACGCGTGACGACTTGAAGGAACCCGGCGCCCACTTCAGCGCACAATTTCTGCTTCTTTACACTCGGGAACAATGGCTTCACACTACGTCCGCTGTTGTTATTGGTAGTATCGAAGGCAGCACGTCGTTTGCGTGACTGTGGCGTGAGATCTGCCAGGTTGTTGCTGTTGGGGCTTCGAACTCGAAGAGGAGACTTGTACTGCGTCTTATTGTGTCCTCTTACAGATTCATCTTCTCCGTCTGTATCTTCGTTTGATTCCTTCTCTTCTTCACGTTCCTCGTTCTCCCTCTCAGGCATATTGCCAGAGGAGATTGATACTTGACCGATACGTTGAATTAGCGACAAGGACGTCTCGTTCCCGTCTTTTTCCGACGTCGGCGACGCCATCTCAGCCGCTGGGATGGCTTCTTCCTCTTGCTCTTCACTAGAAACCTGTTCGTTCTTCTCTTCAACTGAACTATCCTTGTGTTCTACTTCCTGTTCTACCCTTTCTTCCTCCTCTTCTACCTCTCGACTCCTCATTTTACGTGTAAGTTCCTCAATAGCTGCGAACGAGTCCAGTCCCTGGCGCTTGAGTCTACCAAGCTCCTGTTTGACGATTAGAGCGCGCACTGCGTCGTCGTAATTCATTTGGAACTGACGCATAACGCCACGAACGGCTGCGGCCTCGGGAGGTTCTGTGCTGGCCACGATGCGTCGCAATAGTAGCTTCACCGCCTCCTCGCGCTTCGTGCCGCCCTCAAGCAGCATCTGCAGCTCCTGCTTCACCACACTCTGGAAGGTGCGCTGAGCCTCCAGCATCCGGGCGCTAGGAAAGGAGCCCGAGCGAGCTGGGGCCGCCACGCGCCGCGTCGTCGTCGGAGCTTCCATGCAGCCTAAGTGCGGAGAAGAAACACAGACGGAAAGTGCAGCAGCTTTAGGCATTAAATTGTCGTGCTGATTGGCTGATAACAAAATCCAATTTACACCACTTGTATCACGTAGCGGTCGCAAGTTTTGTCCAATGATAGATTTTAATTTAATATTTTTACCAATGAAAGAAGCCATGTAGGATCGGTTACGCCCTGATACAAGTGTGTAGAGCTGCAAGGAGTCGTCAAGCGGCACTTCCGAAGGAACTAGCGTAACCCAAGTGGCCATGGCTCGCCGCATCTCGCAGAAGCGCAACGCCAAGACGTATGAGCGTCCAGGACTGAGTGAAGAGGAGATTGAAGAGATCCGCGAAGCCTTCAATCTGTTCGACACAGACGGGAGCGGCACGATCGACCCCAAGGAGCTCAAAGCGGCCATGCAGTCGCTGGGCTTCGAGGCCAAGAATCAGACTATCTACCAGATGATCGGTGATATCGACAAAGACGGCAGCGGATCCATCGACTTTGAGGAGTTTCTGGACATGATGACAGCCAAAATGGTCAGTTAAGTGCTCGAATTTGTGTGTTGGTAGAGGATTGAACTGACTGTTGTGCTGCAGAGTGACAAAGACTCGAGAGAAGATATCCAGAAGGTCTTCAACCTCTTCGACGACGATCAGACGGGTAAGATCTCGCTGCGTAACCTCAAGCGCGTAGCCAAGGAACTAGGCGAGACCATGACGGACGCTGAGCTGCTCGAGATGATCGAGCGCGCCGACACGGACCAGGACGGAGAGATCAATGCCGAGGAGTTCTACGCCATTATGACCAAGAAGACCTTCACGTAGAAGACCAGACTAAAGCGTAACTTCTTTATACACCATCATCTTCATCCTATTTCTGCTAGTTTAGTCCGCAACAGCGTCATTAAGCGCCACACAGATGACGGCCTTGTGGTGGCCGCTGTACTGGCGGATGGCTTCGCCCTGACTCAAGTCCCAGAGTCGAGCGCTCTGGTCGGACGAACACGTCACCAAATACGACGATACAGCTGAGAACGCGCAGTCCCACACCCACCGCTGATGACCCTGCAGTGTGTGGATGAGCCCCGTACTGCTCGGGACAGGCGGCGTCGACGGGCCCAGTGTGGAGCTCATACTGGAGGAGCTCATCTGTCGCTGCGAGCTGATCGACCCGTTGCCGTGCATCTCCGGTTCAGCCACTTCGCCGTTCGCCGACGCAGCCATAGCCGTCGGTAAACTCCACACTTTGGCGGTTTTATCCGACGAACACGTCGCCAGGAACTTGCCGTTCGCACTGATCCGTGTCTTGAGAATGTAGCCATTGTGTGCCTGGATCGAGCCGTGTAACTCATAGTGTCCCTCGGGTTTCGGACGGTAGAAGAAGCACTTGCCGTGGTTATTAGCTGCTACGAGTGCACTGCCATCACGCACGATATCCACGGAGCGGATACTGCTTTCTCCCGTCTCGCCCGTCGGCGGCTCTAGTTTTGTGGCCATGGCATTGGCGGTGAGGTCGTACACACGGACGGCTCCGTTCTGGTCGCCCACGAGCAACTCGGCCTGGTTCGGGTGTAACACCACTGAGTTAAGGGGTACTCCAGCAGCGTAACTGCGCTGGCAGCCGGGGGCACGGAGGTCCCAGATCTTTACACTGCCGTCGTCCGAGCACGAGTACATCCACTTGCCGTGGCGCTGGAAACCCAGCGACGTGACGTTGCTGGAGTGGCCATCGTAACTGGTTACATGGTTGGGATTGTTGCTATTGATCTCAAAGAGGCGGATGTGCGGGTTACCCGCCGCCGCGATGTATTTCTTGTCCGGCGTGATCTGTAGGCAGTTCACTTGCTATGACGCAGATAATACGTTAGTGTGGGGGTATTTTCGAGACACAGGGTGATAGGGAAGCAGCCTACCGAGTCTGGGTACTTGACGGTGCGGTTGCAGGTGCCCGACGCGGCTTCCCAGAAGCGGATAGTATGGTCGTAGCCTGCCGTCGCCAACACCACGCCGGCCATGTTTCTGGTTACGCGGGAAATGTCAAGTTGGACTAGGGGGTACGATGCAGATGATCGTTGACTTGCTTTTACTATGAAACAGTGTACCACACAACAACGTACTGTACCCCTCAAATTCCTTCGGCGAAAGCTCAAAACCCGATGGCCCAACCGGCGGCGGCAGGGATGGCGTCTGCATCCGCGGCGTCACCAGCTCAACCAGCGATCTCCACGTCCCCCAGCACCGCGAAAAACGGAGCCAAGACGCAGGCGCATCCTCCCGTTCAAGCTCCATCCTCGATTTCCCAGGATAAATCTCAAAATGTCGCCGCGTCGGCGGCACAACCTCCTCCTGCCAGCACCGAAACGTCTGCAGCCTCTGCAGAAGCTAAAGCGAGCGGTCAGCATGCAGAAGCCACTGCAAATTCAAATGGAGATGCGTCTGCGATGGACTGCGCGCTCCGAACGCAAGAAGATGCGCGTAGACTGCAGTTCGCGCTAGCGCAGCAGCAAGTGGAGCAGTACCAGGCTATGACCAAGCAGCTCGAGGCTCAGTCGGGTATCGCCATGACACCTTCCAGTACTATTGGTAGTAGTAATAGTACTATCACTACGAGCATGACGGGGCTGGCCAAGACGTCGGAGGACTTGCAGAAACTGCGGCAGGAGCAGCTGACCAGATTGCAACAGAACGTGCAGCGTCAAGCGGCCATGGCGGCACAGGCGGTGCAGAAGAGAAACAATGAGGAGTGGCTACGTAGTAAGTTGCTGCTAGAACAAGAGCATCTGAGACTACTGAGACTCCATGAGCAGCAACTTAAGCAAACGAAGGGAAACACGGTGACGGCGGCCACGGCCACGTCTATCGCGGACGGTTTGTTGGCACAGCAGCAACAGGTCATGAGACAGCAGCAATTACTTCGAGATATGATGCAGAAACAGCAGAAACAGCAACAGGCACAGCTACAGCTACAGATTCAACTCCAGAAGGGAGAAAAGAGTACAACCAGCTCGACCACGCAGGCTGTGACTACCACGACGAAGCCTTACGTTACCACAGCACCAACGTATTACTCGTTGAAGAAGAAGAAGAGTAAGACAGCGTTCGATACGGACCTCGAGGCGCTGGCCAAGGTCTGTATTCGGGTAGCCAACTCGAGAACCGACTGCGAGATGCGGCAGGCGCTAGACAAGATAACGTCGTGGCTGCATCGATGTACAGAGCTGATGCTGCTACAGATTGCTCAACGGGATTATCGCGACTCCTTGGCGCACCGCCGACCGGTGCTGATTCAGCAGGATCGATGGCCACTGGATCTCCAAGTCAAGTCCGAATTTGTCACGCAGAAGATTGTGCAGATGTTAGGGGCGTTTGCCCTTCGTGAGAAGAATAAAGCAGCGCAACAGGAAGCGGCTGCGAAGGCTGCAGCAGCCGCCAGCTCCGCTGTTGCTACTGCTTCCGCTGCTACTACGTCGGTTGGCGCTGCTAATGCTACTGCTACCGTCCCCGCTACTTCGAATGTCACTTCGACAACCCCTGCTAACGGTACTACAGGCTCTGCTGGTAACACTGCCGCTGCTTCTACGCCTGCATCGGCAACAGCTACGACACCTACAGCACCCGCAGCAACAGCTTCCCAGTCAATAATATTATCACCAGCCGTTCGGGTTCCTGTCAAGCGTGACATGGCAGCGGTCGAACGTGAGTACGCGGAAATCAAGGCTCAGTTGCAAGCCAAACAGCTCGAGACGAACCAGAAGGCTAAGGCGAAACGAGATGCAGCCAAGCTCGAGGCAGCCAAAGTCAGCAACAGTACGACAACTGCTGCGATGTTGGCAGCGTCCTACAAGCGCCCGCTGCAGGTAGAAATTCCTGGATCTGTCAAGAAACCACGGATGGACTCGATTGGAACGCCATCGCCGTCAATATCTACCGGTTACCGGCCGTCAACGACCACTGTACCTCCGATATCTCCTCGTGTCGCCCAGCAGTTTTACGATCTGGATTTGGCCACCCGTGCAAGCTCAGAGAGTGACGATAAGATGTATCTCCCGTCGAAGATAATATCCAAAATCATGTACAGAGCGTTGCCAGGCGATCATGAAGAAAACACGGCTACTACTGAGTCAGTAAAGGGCAGAACTCCCTCTCCAGCCGTGTCTCCCACCCACAGCGTCCAGGAACTCGACTCTTCTCAAGACTCGATCAGTATCAGCGACGACGCGGTGACGTTCATGCAAGAATGCGTCACCGAGTTCCTCCTGTACTTCACGAGTGAATCCCGCGATCTGTCCATCATGCAGAACCGGAGAACGAAAAAAGGTGTGGGCTTGTCGATCTCCGGCTCCAACGTCGTTGAGAGCATGGAAAATCTGGGATTCACTTCGTATGCTCGAGTATTGTCCGGATACAACGAGAAGGTCAAGGCTAGTCAAGACGCAGCGGCGAGGAAGAAGATGGAACGCAAGAAACTCGTCCAACAACAGGCATTGCAGAAAGCCATAGCTGCAAATGCTGCCAAGGCAGGCAAGAGTGTTATTCCTCCTCAACCGTACACGAATATCGGGATCAAACCTGTAGTTCCATCGCCACTGGCGCGGCCTGGTGCTAGTGTCGCTTCTACAATTACAAGAGTAATACCGAGTGCAAAGCCGACGACAGCACCGAACCCAGTAGCGGTGGCCACTACAAAGGCCACACCTCCAGTAGCGAAGCCAGAGATACCAGCAACTACGTGTAGTACAACGCCAACAAAATGAGTACTTAAGTATGATGCAAGTACAGACAAAACATTTTGGGCACTAACTACTTATCTGGAATTTTGTTCAAGTTGATTTGAGTTCTGACCTTCCTGCTTATACCTACGTACCTATCTATGACCAGGATGTCGGTAACTCGTGTTCCTCGTTTTCGACCTCCAAGAAAATAAAACACCGACGCACGCACGTACACAAAGCGGAAGCCGAAGAGGGAGAAAGGTAGCTGGGCTGGATAGGGATGGAGTGGGACGCGATCTCACTCAACTGCTGGGTATTTACAGGTTTTTCGTGTACTTTTGCGAGATCTGCGAGCGCATTTCCCAGGACGACGGCGACTTGAAGTATTTCAACATGTCTGCATCCGTGGGTTGCGTAGTGGTCAAAGCAGGGAGAGCCGCGGCTGGAGCCAGACTCGCTTCGACAATAGTGCGCAGCTGTAGTGTAGTGGACGAGAAGACGGAGAAGTAAATGGTGATCCGAGTGCGTAGACGCTTGAGCTGGCGGCCGCGACGACCCAGTGGCTCTTCTTCGGGTTCTTCCGGGGAGTCTTCAGCCTCCTCTTCGTCTAGTTCTTCATCTTCTTCGTCGTTCTCGACGGCTTCAAGTTCGTTATCATCGGGCCAGCGCATGAACTGCACAGCCACGGCACTGCCGTTCGAGTCGCCAATGCCACGGACACGCCACGCACGATACGCCATGAGTGAGCGCTTACGAGACCACCCGAACGGAAAATAATCTTGAGGAAGCACCACCGTTGGCTCCTGTTGGTCCAGCTGCAATAGGAACACGGCGTCAGCAGATACTAAGCTGTTCGGTAGCGACAGCGTCATCGTCGTGTCCGTCTCCGTAATGTGGAACGTCTTCGTTGTGTGCGCATGGATGCAACGTGCCAACCAGGACAGCGACGACGCTGCCGTTGCTGATCGAACTGAAGCAACGCGTTGTGGCTGCTGTAAGTGGTGCTCATCAGGCTCGCCCTGGCGATTCCACTCGCCCGTTAGTCCGGTGGCTCCTGTAAGCGCTGCTTCACGCAGTGAGTTCGCCACTTCCAGGTCTTGAGGCGACGGTACGGCGTCCTGAATAGCGCGGTAGTAGTCTGCGAACACGTGCATGTACGGGAGTGGACGTAGCGCGCCTTCTTCTTTGTCTCCTGCTTGTTGCTGGTCGTCGTCGTCCAGCACAACCCACCAGGCCTCCTGCATGAGCCACGGCTCGCAGCTCTTGAGCATCTCGTACAGATCCCACTCGCCTTCATCAGCAGACTCCGCATCGCCCCAAGACTTGTGCATCCGGCGAGGCAGACGTGATACTTGAGCTTCCACTGCGTCGTTCAAAAAGTCCACAAGTTGTTGATACGCTGCAAGCACACCACGTCCAGCCTGGGCACAGTCGCGCATCTTTTGACGCATATCTTCCAACAGTCCAGAGCTTACCAAGGACGTGCACACTGTCACGAGGTTAGAGCACAAATACAACAGCTTCGGGTTGCTCAGAGGAATCTGAACCAATGAGCATTTCTTGCGTGGTGTCTGGGTTGAAGCTGGCGTCGGCATCGGAGGCGTGATCATCTCGAACGAGTGGCGATACACCTTGGGTGTCTCCTTCTGCTTGGCTGCGACCTCTTCGAAGCGATGGATACGCTTCACAATAGTGAACGCGAGCTGAAGGATACGCGCACGACGGTACAGTTCACTGTCTGTGGGGACTGGAGCCACCATCGGAGGCGACGATACCGGCGACAGAGTGGGGTGGATCTTCTCGGACGCCTCAATAGCAGCAGTGATCGCCTTGTCCGAGTCTGTGGAGCGGTTGCGTTTCCGGTTAAGATAACTGTCGGGCGTTGATCCGGGCGACATCATCATCATGGGGATCCCGCCGCCTTCAGGGATCATTCCTTGCAAACTACTCGACCAAGTATCACGCCGTGCGTACGGATACGGCCGGGCGGAAGCGTACGCGTGTTGGTGTAGCGCAGCAGCAGTGAGTCGCGTCGTGTTGGCAACAGGAGCCGAGCCGGACGACGCAGAGCTGGACGATGAGGGCGTTGAACTGGCCATCGGCGTGCTGGCGTAAGGGGAATGATTTTCCAGTCGGAGCTGCATCATACCGGTAATTGGAGTAAGCACCGGAACGGGTCGTTGGTGTTGACGCGACATGGTTAACGGGTTGGAAACGGGCATGGGCAGAGCTGCCAGAGACGAGCGTCGACTGTGGAACGTTCGGTTGTTTCCAGTTGATCTCGGCGCCGTTGAGTTGTTCAGGAAAGATCCCACACCTGGTAGTGACGGCATCGACGCGCGGTTCTCCTGAAGTCCCTCGAAATGCGGCGGGTGTGTAGCTGAGAGCGACAGTCTTTGGGGTTGCTGGAACTGCTGCTGTTGCAGTTGCTGCTGCTGTTGGAGCGTGGGGAACGAGATGGTCGAGAAATAATCCGTTTTGAGCGAAGCTGAGCGAGTCAAGCGCTTCCGTTCACGTCGAGCAGGATCTCTCTGGCCAGCCATAAACCCCGTCGGTGGTCGCTGTTGAGCTGCTGCGTACATGGCTGCAGCATTCGCCACCGCCGCGTTATTTGCTGTTCCACTACCCAACAGTTCGTCAATACTCCTCGCCGATCCAGACGGTGACGGAGCCCTCGGAATCACATTCTGGAACCCCATTGGCGTTGAATTGGGTGCCGTGCCATTCACCTGGTTCATAGGTGAACGGAACGTCTTTCTGGCCTTGCGACTGGAAGAAATCCGGAACGCAGGCGACGCCAGGGCTGCCACACACGTTAGAGTATTGGCATTACCACTGGCACTTGCATCGAACACGTAGACTTTAAACACGTGCAGGTTCTTGCAGTTTAGACGAGATGATTGCCAGCCATAGTGCCACGATTGGCGGTTGCCATTGAGTAGGAAACAAGTGCCCGATCCTGAGCCATTGGGAACTGCTGAGCCTCGGAACCAGCGACCAAACGGCTGGTCGGGCATCTTGACATCGTCAAAAAGCTCTTGGCGAGGGTATTCCCGACCCACCACGAGGCTGCTGCGTCCCAGACTGGTGTCCACTGTGGTGGGGGACGGTAGAGTCTTGCCATTGGCTGGCTGTTGCTTGGCCACTTCCTCGAATCTGCCCAATACCAATTGGCAATTGGGCAAGAAACACTCGACTACGAGGCCAGAGCCGCAGAAACTCTTTGGGTTGTGGCCTCCACAGCAGTGAGGGAAGCACCGGAGGTTCTTGTGACCACTAGCTTTGTTGCTTCTGCTCGGTAAAGGGATAAGGCGTTACGGTTAGTGTACGTTTGAGTGCTCTATTTATAGAAGACTGTAAAGTGTACCTTAAATACTCGCCGGTAAAGAGCTCCTTGTCGCATTGGTTATGGATGAACCTGCAGGATTCTGAGGCCTCGTCCGACACGCTCTCGGAGCTCGTGGTGTCCGCCTGGTAGGCGCTGTAGGCCGGGTCCTGGATCCACTGGGTCGCCATCGAGACTGTGGCCTTCCTCGGCTCTTTGACTTGTTCCTCGCCCCTCCGGGGACGTTGGAGAAAGCGGGAGTCGCCTCTTCTCTGGCAATTCCTGCTCTCTTCTCCAAGGCGGCCAGCGATGGGCCAAAATGCACTACAATGTCGCAACAGAACTTTCGACCAATGGGTGCACGGGTGACAACGAATATTCAACCAATGATCGTACGTGTCGTTTCGACCTTAGGAAAATTGCAGACGAGTGATTTAAAGTCGCACATGGCGAACGTCGAGCGTTAGAGTGCCCGTTACTGGCAAATGGCGGTTCTCATCGCCCTAACGCCGCGATACGACGCCAAATGGCGTCCGCGCCCTCCCCAAAGCTTCAAAGATGCCCCGGTGTTCCGCCCGCAATGAGTCCACGCTGCATCGGTCTCTTATGCACTGCAGGGTCATCCCCAGGGTGGACCTTCTGCCAGCCAGATCAGGGGGAAGAACAGATCCCGGACTTGAGTGCCGTGCGATCCGACAATGGCTGGCGCAGCGGTCAAGGGCGGCGGTGTCCTCACTGCGGCGTTCGCGGAACACGCAGCAGTGCCTTTCGATGGGGTTCCGCCCACTTGAACCCGCCGGCAAAAATTAGTGGCGCGTGGTCGGTGCGCTGATGTCTCTGATGTCGTCCGGCCGCGCTGTTGCAATGGGAAGAAAGAGCTTTCCTCGCGTCCGCGACGGCGCGGGCCTGACCTGCTTGCTTGCAGTTCCATCCTCGACACTCGGAGAGACATGGAGGCTCCGCTAGATAAGCAATCTATTGCGTCGTGCCTTCGACAAGTGACATCACGGCCAGTGGGCAGAAACTTGTTGGCACGGCAGCCCCGACTCGAAGCGGAACGCATTTCGTCGGTTCGTTCTTCACGCGTCGTGGTTGACGGATCATCGCAGACGCCGTCGCATCGCTCGCTATGTTTAGGCTTGGCTCACTGGGCCAGTGGCCGATCCATTGGCCATCAAGTGAGCTAGACAACTTCAAGTCCTATCGGAGCCACTGCAGTCACCGCTGCGTGCCACTTTGTACTCGCTGCGGCACCGCAGTCACACGACCGCACACCATGGACCCGGCGACGCAGCTCCGACGTCAACCTAGCGGCCCAATCACGGCGACGCTCACGCGCGGCTCGTCCACACGCCAGCCGGCGCTCGTCTCGTCAGGCGCTAACGCCGATGCGTCCCAGTATTTCTCGATCGAGACGCGACTGGAGCTCAAGACGCGACTCACTACGCTGCAACTTCAGCTTCGTCAACTGCTGGTACAAGCCAAGTTGGCCTGGATGCGATGCTTCGTCGAGCCTCGGACGTCGGTGAGCCGTGCTGCTGCCCTGCAGATGGTACAGCTTGGCGAGGGACTAACTGCGAGTCTTTCGCGTGCCTTCGACTTGGCGGCAGGTACAGCGACTGCACCGTTGGCCGAGTACCAAGCGCTAGTCAAGAGGGTAGAGTGTGAGATGGCTACGTTTCAGAACCTCGTCACCAATGTGGCACATGGGAACTATCCACACGTCGAAGACCAAAGCGACGAAGACGAAGAGGACGACTGCAAGGGAGAAGAAAGTGAGGAAGAAGCACGAGTCAAGCCGATGACGTACCTGAATCGCCCCGTGAACGTCGATCTGCCCTCCATGCAGACCTACTGCAAACACGTCGCCCCGCCCTACTCCTCATATCTCCCCAAGACAAAGACACACAAGCACCATCCTTGACAAACACCCTTTATATATTATATACACACTTACCATTGCTTGTCTTCTTCTCATCTAGCGCTGCACGCCGAGAAGTTGCTGCTGCGAGGCCTGGAAGAGTTTACGCTTTGTTTTCGCCAGCTTGTGCATCTCACTCGTGTTCTTGCGAAGAACTTGCAGCACGAACTGCGAGCGACCTGGATCCAACGCTGCCACTTTATCATTCAACTCACGCCTGTGCGTAGCCAACTCCTCGCGTTTCAGAGCCAACGCAGAGAGTGCAGCACCGTCACCCATCGAGCCATTGGCAGATGAATTCAACTCTTGCTGCGCCTGCAGCGCCTCCTCGCGACGACGCACACGCTTAAAGGCATCCTCGACGCCTCCTAGCTCCAGTGTCTGCATCCTCACGACCTCCAGTAGTGCGTATTCCATACAGTCTGCATCGTTCTTGGTATTCAGCGAGATAGCACTAAACACATCAGACGCTCGTTCGTCAAAGGCGCGCGTCTCCATGTCGTCGTCTTCATCGTCTTGAAGTGACTTTATATCCTCCGAAGCTGCAAGTCTCTGACGACGACGCCTTACGTGGTCTTGGTCCAGTTTGTTCATATCGTGGAGCAATTCACACATGCGATGCAGATGATGAGACTGCAGACGTGCAGCGCGAGACAATTGACCTCCTTTCTGCGCTGTCGACTGGTACGATCTCGCCACGTCGATGTATTTGCGTCGGCGCTCGATACACTCCCGAGTCGCTGCATCCTTTCCTTCTGTCTCAAAGAAACTACTCGACAATTCCACGTCAGGGTCCTCTGGAAGGCCTGCAGTTCCAGTCTTAGAGCCAATTCCAGTTAGCGCTGTGCCGGTTGTGGTGACCAGCTTCGCAGCACTCGATGTAATGGCCGACACGGCACCCCACGCACTCCAGCTGCTGCTTCGTTTGCTCAACGTGGAGTCTTTCGACGCAGAAACAGGAGGAGACGAGTTCCGAGACTCCACTTCATCGTTAGGCGAGTCTTCATCCACTGAACGCATTTCATCGTCCTCCACGCTGCTATAATAACTCGACGTGGCGCGTCGAAGACTCTCAAGCTCTTCCGTGGTAGACAGCAAGAACGCACGCACCTCTTCCGTCACTGCAAGCAGCGGCTGGCGTAACACTCCACGCAGGAACGCTTGCAACAGACGCATACGTTCTCCCACAAACTCCTTCTCCTTGTTAAAGAAGAGCTGCTTGCCAGGGACACAGGGCACCAACTCAAACGGGAATTGACGCTGTAATTCACGCTGCAGCCACACAAAGTCGCTGTATCGGCGGTACACCTTCACCGACGAGCTTGGTTCTTCCACTTGACGCAAGCGCGTCCACGTCTTGGCAGCCTGGTACGGGTCGATCGCCTGTGCACCTTTCGTCGTGTCACTGGCAATACTGATCACGGCGTATCTCGTGTAGGGCAGCAACCACGAGCCTACCGTCGTAGGTTCACACACCAGCACTACCAGCTTACTGGGGTCGTGTCGTCCAGCATGTAGGGACAACTGAGCACGAACACAGTCCACCTGCTGCTGGAGCTGCTCCGCCTTGGAGTGAAGCTCTTTAGCCACTGCCGCAGCACTCGAAGCATCATGCTGCACGCGCGCGAGCTGTGCCGCATCATCCTGCAATTGACGCTTAAGATTCTCCGTCTCAGCTTGAAGCGCTTCGGCCTGTTGAGACGCCACCAAAGCGCGGTGTCTGGCCTCCTCAGCCAATTCCTGGGCACGTCTCTTCTCCTGCTCGTTGATCTCTACCTGTTTGGCCAGGAACATGGCCTTCTGTGACGCTTGTACACTCTCTCTTTGCGCTGTGCGGGCGTGTTCCTCGGCTTCTCTCGCTAGTTGCTCCTTCTCCTTCACTTGGTTCGTCCACATCTCCTTAAGCTTGCGCAGTTGGTTCTGAGTCTGAGCCTCCATCTCCTGACGGGCACGCACCAGCTCGTAGTTCTTGGGTAGGGCACGTGCACCCGCAGACCCTTCAAACCGCGTCACTCTACGACAGGTAGGGCACTCCAGTTCTCCGGTCTGAGAGCCTGTGTGGGTCGCCCAGCCGTCTAAGCAGCTCTGTGGTAACAGATACGGTAAAGTTGAAGTTATAACGGATTTAGATGTTGTAGTGAGGGGAAGGGGTAACAGGTAGAACACACTCTACCTGGCAGTAGGTGTGGCCGCAGGTCAAGAGCCGCGGGATGTGGCCTTCGTCGCCGTCGTCGTCGTCGTATGGCTCGTTGCACAGCTCGCACTCGACGCAGTTGTCCGCGAACTCAAGCCACAGGTCGGTAGCGTGCTCGTCCACCTCCACAGGCGTTCCCGTCGCGAATCCGTTCGGCATATCCGTCGAGTGGAACACCGACGAGTGCGGAATCGAGAATGAAAGTTTGTGTATTTTTCTCGTTTTTTTTTTCTTTCAAAACGATCAATACAAGTTTGAAGATAAATGTTACGGTATGATGAAGTCAAATTGATGTAAAACAACACATCAATCTGATAACAGCCTTGAAGGTGCCTTCATTGCTGATGCTTCTGAGCCGTGGGGCTGGGAGGATAAGGATTTCCATGGTAAGGCGTGCTCAGAATTCGGATGCACTCCTGCACATCGATGCATTCCGTGTCGTTGGGATCGAGGGCACTGAGGATGTCGTCGACGTAGCAGCTCACTTCGTGCTGGTTGCTGTCTGGTAGATGCGCATACGCATTCTCAAGGATACGCTGCATCTTAGTGCGGAACACGACTACGGGGATATCCTCCTCGTTAGGAAATAGACACTATATGGAGAATTCCGTGTTAGATGAGCAATTGGAATATAGTGCACTGTTACAACGTACTTGAAATGCGCCAAGAAGGTCTTCTTCATCGTGCGGAGGAGTGACGAGCATCCCGCAGAGCACAATCCATTCCTGGAGATCGATAGCTTTGCTACCTGCCATCGAAAAGGACGATATCAATATCAATTGGCTCACGTTCATCAAGTGCGGGACTGACCGTCTGCGTCTGCAACGAGCAAATATTCGTCCAGCTCCTTGTCGCTTGGAGAGATTCCAAGTAGAGTGAGAGCCTGTAATAACGTGTTGTTATCTGTTAGCTCTTGTCATTTCGGCAAATTGCAATTTCTCGTCACCTCATGCAGCTCCGAGCGTAGCATGATGCCCGAATTGTCGGCTGTCGTCCGCAATCAAAAACACACCATAGCATTACGACCCCAACGCATAATTGAGCTGAATAACCCACTGTACTCACTGTCAATCTGGCGGAAAATGTGGCGGAAGAAGCTGATGTCCTCCGGTGAGAGTTGCTCCGAGATGTACTCCATCTGCATGGTTTTCGCCGGGTCCAGATTCATCTTGCGCATAGCCACCTCAGTCAGTAGCTTGGAGCGCCGCAGACGGGAGGCGGTGAGCCTCGCCCGCCTGCGGCGCGAGTTGTTCATGGACGTCGAGCGCGAGTACAGCATCCTGCCCTGCCTTTCCTTCAAAATGGCCAATGAAACGGACACCTTGAAGTTGATTTTAACGTATACCACACCACCACGTCCCACTACAGGAAGTTTCACCACCTTCTGCTCTTATAAAGAGAGATGTAGTGTAGCCCAGTCGATCATCGCCACTTCCAGAGTCGTCACCATGGGCCGAGTGAGTGCCAAGAGGAAGCTCAAACAGTGCGACCCGTTCTTCAAGGGCAAGCGCGACAATGGCAAGAAGGATAAGGCGTTCGATCTGCCTCCTACTGAGTCCAAACGCTCTAAGAAGCGCCGGCGTAAGATGCTGAGCGACGAGGCCATGGAGCAGTATGTCATGCGCACATCGGCAATGGACGGAGACGCTGCAGCTCCCTCTAAGAAGAAACAGAAGCTGCAGATTGGATCTATTAAGGATGGAGAGTCCATGCGCGACTTCAACAAACGCATCAGCACGGAAGTTAAGCGTGTCATCTACGATGCAGCCAAGCAAGGCCGACGCAGCAGCGAGAAGCGCAAGGCCTACCTTACTAAGAAGAAGGAGAAGGCACGCGAGAAAAAGATGACGGAACAGGAGCGTTACGAGCGCGACTATCAGAGCACAGGTAACACCAAGAAGGACTATTTCGAGGATGCAGCACCGGTGCGCTTCGGTGACCGTGTGGACGCTCCCCCGATCATGCCCAAACTTTCGGGTATCTTCAAGAAGCGCGCGGAGCAGCTAGCACGCGAGAAGAGGAAGGCCGAAAAGAAGAACTCACTGGCAGCTGGAGCCAGAGTGATCAAGCGAGCAAAGAAGTAGAGGCTTGCAGTCAAGCGTGATACATTTCTTTCTGTTTAGAACACTCGACTTTTTGTCCCGAGATTTTTTTTATCAGGACCGACGATGCATATAGTCTAACTGCATCTGTCTGTTTGATCACTGAGCTATAGAGTCTGGTTGCTAACTTGCGGCCCTTTTAGTCCGAGTCCTTGTCGCTGGAGGCGCCACCCAACAGACCTGTTCGTTGTCGTGGGTCTTTCCGCATGTCGAACGAGCTCATGTGCTTTCCTCGCTCACGTCGCAGTAATATTACCGACACAGCTAATATCACTGACATCAGCGCCTGCATCAAAGTTAAACACTTTGTCAAGTCAACCTCTTCAAGCCATTCCACGTACATTTCCTACCTCAAATTTCACCACTGCGACGCCTGGTCGAGATGTATCTGCAGGTGAACAAGCCTTGAACCTCGTCTCCCGCTCATCTTCTGGCTTGGTGAGCAGCGCAGCGTCCTTGGGGTCTTTCGGTCGAGGGCAGTCCAGCTCTTGACGATATCCCGTCTCGCGGCAGAAGCTCTCGTCCTTCTCGGACGTCGGACACGCCATACATTCTCCCACTAGTGAACATGCCAGTCCTGATACTGGGTCGTACACGCGGTGGGCGGACACGAGGGCCGGATCGCGACGTTGTAGCGGGTTCGTCGAGTCCTTCTTCACTACTTCTGCTTTAGGCTTCGCAGCGAACTGATCGCTCTCCTGACGCAAATGACGATTGGCAGAATCGCTCGCGATGTCTGAGGTTCCTCTACTGCTTGCTGCAGGCGTCAACAGCGCCATACACAGCGCAGCCAGCGCCACGATCACCTTGGTCACCTTCATGCTATTCTCACTTCTGTCTTGGAGACACGCTGCTGATTTAGCGTGGTACACACTAAGTTGGGGGTATTTCTTTTTCACAGTGTCCGGATTTGAAACAGTTACCGATTTTTCTGGACTTAACTATCGGACAATTTAACCGTAAAAAAACCGGTACTAAGCGGGTAGGTAAACGCTATGCTGTTTGATAGAATTTAGGTGCACCACACTGTTTGGTGTAAGCCACAGAAATGCAGACACATTTCCGGTTGAACTCCAAGTTTCCTGCCGGTTTCCGGTTGCCTTGTAGCTGGCGCGTGGGAGCAGGCGTTCGAGGTGCTGGTCTTCTTTCTGGGGGCCCCGTGGACACTGTGGACGGTATGGAGAGAGCTGCTCCGCCACGTTCCCTACGGGACGGTTGGCAATGCAGTACAAACTTACTTCTACGGCGAGTATCTGTGGCTGGGGCGTGATGGCTCACGGACACTACAAAAAGTCGAAGGAGGGCACGTGCGTTCAGGCCGCTCAGGTGTCATAATGGTTCGCCTATCACATGCACTGACGGATCCTGTATTATTCCCTCTTTTTCTTACGAAGCTGTACTTCCCTGAGCTCGTTAGACAGCTAAACATGCAAAGAGGACGGCACACTTTGGCATATATGGATTTATGGCGGCCATCGCATCGACACCCGCGCGTTACTTATGGGCCTTTTCCGGAAGGAGCGTCAGGAATCTACTTTGTACATGCAAATACGGCCACGGCTTTTACCGAGGGTCGGTATGCCGGGCCGTATTTTCTCGTATATATCGGTCGCAGTGGGAATATGGACGCTCGACTTGGAGCTCACAATAAGGTTACATCGTTCCTCAGCGACCATGGAGATCTGGTGCCTCTCTTCTCGGTGGTGATTCACTCTTCCTTCATTACCAAGGCCGAGAGCGACATGCACTTCGTTATGACGCGACTTGGCTTTCACTATACTACAATTAAGGAGAACCACGGGAGGTCGTTCTCCTTGTATAAGTTCAACAAAAAGTCTATTGATCTACTTCATGATATTATAGGAAGACTTGGAGAAACGTTTCCTGCGACGGCTCCACCACCGAGGAGGACCCTGGCGCCGATCGACCTTTTCGCCACAAGGAGCCCAGATGACTTTGAGATGGATGTGGACAGTGCTTTCGGTGTGGACGACCCTTATCCGGCTCCTGATGACTCGGAAGTAGAGGACACTTTGCCTGATGTTTCGCCAACTCGGCGCCTGACTATGAGGGATCTCCTCAACTAGTTTACTGACCATGAGGGCTTGTGAAGCATCTCCAGACTTCCGTCGACAAAGCTATCAAATTGCTTTACCAACCAGTCTCACTAACAGCACTTAACGGGCAGATGGGTATTTCTTCTGTGAAAAATCATCTACCTCTTGAGCAGTTGT
>NW_008649008.1:182439-188740 GCF_000247585.1 Phytophthora nicotianae INRA-310 | reverse complement strand
GGGATTGCCACGTTCGCGGTCTCGTGGCTGCTTTTTATCGCGATGTTGGCACCTTTCGTAGCTGATATGATGCTAGTGGTATACCGAGACATGCGATTCTCCTTTAAACTTCTCGCTTCTTTGGTCAAAGAGATGGAATACCTCAAAGCCGCGCCGATATCAACTGACGAGGTCCAAGCAGTTAGGTATAGGATTTGTAGCCATTTGAAGTTGTCGGCTTTTTATTTTTTTTCAGGAAACGTGAAGTGATTTCACTCCAGACTGGAGAGAGGCCGGAGTAGAACATTACGATGGAGAGAGGCTGGAGAAGAACATTACCGTGCTGCAAAATCGGATTGTGTTCTTGTTCGAGGGCGGCCAGTTCATCTGGCCCGGAATTCGTATAGGACACAAGAGTAAGTTTTTGTTGAGCTAGCAGACATGTAAACGATGTCTCGCTTTCTAACGCACTCTTGCTGGCTCTGTTGCAGCACTGGTAAAGAACACCTTCGGCCGTGGTGATCTTGTGCTGGAGACGATCAGTATGACGCCGCTCGTGTTCAGCGTCGAGGAATTTCTCCGTGACGACGAGATCGACATCATCCCTCACTACTTCAAGGCCACCCCGACTCATCTCTTGTACGAAGCGAATATCACATGTACCTGCACCCCCGCCAGCCTTTTGTCCGCTACGAGCACCGTTTGAATAGCCGAATTCCGAGTCAAGGTCATGTTGACAGATTTCCGGGCGTGGCTTCCTTACTCCGACGTCACAATGATATGCAGGCCCGAGGCCTCATCTCATCTGTACGTGATCCATTGGAACAGCGTCAATCAACAGAGAGAAATAATACGTTCGAATACTGGACACCCCCGCATCAAGCTCAAAGATCGAGAGCTGCTATTTCCCCGCAGTCAGAGTGGACGCCACTGACTACAGGTCTCGGGAACAGCAACAAAATGGAAGTTACGCAAGTTCCCGAGAGTAAGGCGTCACCGGTAAGGCGAGCGCCTGAACTCGTCCGTGGACGTAGCGAATCGCGTCCCAAGGCCTCACGGTATCTGCGTGAGATTGATCGACGACGAATCCTGATGCGCATCGCTGAGGGTGAAAAGCAGTCTGCATTGGCAAAGGAATACCATGTGAGTCGAGCTGCGATCTGCAACCTCAACAAACGCCGAGCTGAAGTACTTTCACGCAACCGTGAACACCCTCCGGCTAAGCATCCGAAGCGGAGAATGCTTGCGAAGAGTAAAAGACAGAATACAACGGACAACCAGGCTAGTGGCTACAGCAGCTGATCAAGCTAGGACTAGTTTCTCTAGCTACAGTTACGATATTGTAATATACAGAAAGAGACGAAGGATCTTTTTACCAATATTGTATTATCTGTCAATGAATGCCATGGCATGCCCGAGCAGCAAGACAAAGACTTCGAGTCCATTGCACATACTAGAGCATATGGTACCACTTAACTACTCTGACTACAGAAGTTCTGGTGCTGACGCAGTGCTCGCTCTTCATCAAATTCCCGAGTGCAAATGGCGCATTTTCGCTTGGTGGCAGCACGAGGCTGCAGTTTCTGCCAGTGTGCGCCGAACTCTTCTGTTGTGGTGAAGGACAGGTGGCAGATCGAGCAAGTCTTTGGCTCAGCATTTGAAGATAGAACTGCAGGAGTTGGCGCAACATTGGACTCCGACGTTGCAGTCTGCTGCTTGTCGTACCAGTCCGGTTTAATAAGCGGATCCTTGCCATGCTTGGCTAGTTGATGCTGCCTTCTAGCGTCCCCCTTCTTGAAAGTGCGGTCGCAGAACTCGCACGGCAACAGAACCTTTTTGTTCGCACCACCTTCCAGTTCGTGCACCATATGCACATGCGTTCTCAGCCCCTGTGCAGACTTAAAGCTCCTTTCACACTGAGTGCACGCAAACTCTAAAGGCAGTTCGCTCTCCGCTTTGCGCTTGCGAGATCCCGGCGCTGATTTCTCTTCAGATACCGATGGAGCGGTAGCAGGCACGTTGTCCTCATCTGTAGCCCGTCGGAAGATGAAGAGCGTGCTCGCCTGCTTCTTCCTCTCGCCGTGCAGCGTCACTTGATGGAACGATTTACCATTCTGGTGCCGTTTGCGATCATATACCAGGCCAAAAACCTCATCGTTGTCCACCTCGTCAACCTGTCGATGCAGTCTCAATCCTGCTTTCAATGCTCGCTCCACTGCCTGCCAACGTTCCGGCTGGCCCTCCGCTAACGTCAACAAAATCCCGCTCTCTTCGTCCTCCTCGTTGTCCTCTATTACGTCCAATGCTGAGGCGTAGAAGTGCGACAATAAACTCTGATGACGGCGGACGTTCTCCTCGCCGCAGTGCGGGTGGTTGAATATCACCGCGTCGAACTTGAGCTGCTCGGCTCCTGCCGCCACGAGAGACTCGCGGAGGTTCGTAGCGTCCACACGATGCAGGACAGATGCACCCAATTCCTTCAGTTGAGCACAGATGCGCTTGCACTCCGGGTATTTAGCCACGAGTTCGTCGTAGCTGTCGTAGGACGAAGCAGTCAATTGCAAGGGTGTGTCGTTGCTTTGATTCTTGTGTTGTTTGGCCAGAGCTAGCGAATACGTAAAGTTCCCGTCGCCGACAGTGAGAACGCGGCGATGCTGACGCTTTGCAGAAGCAATTGAGGTCGCAGGCTTCTCCTCTTGCTGCTCGGTTGGCAGCGACGGCGCAGTGGTCACAGTCTTGCGCGTCGGCGCCATTGGACATGAGCAGACATCACTGTGTCCAGCTTTATCTGCTCCGTTTTCTATTCAGCGAATACAGATGGGACAAATACGGCTGGACACAGTTTGCATTATTATGTATGAAATGATTGTGAAAAGTGACCCTATTTTCTCTTTACAATTTACAATTTACAAGGATAAGAGAGTGTGCTTGATGTGTTAGCAGATTTCTTGACTGTAGAATTGTTCCGCCCATACATGAAGGAAGTAAACAGCTTCAACTCAGTGAACAGCTCTATTCGAACGGCCATTGCTGGCTCGAAGTGAGTGAAGTAACCCCCCGACGTCCGTTTGGTGCAGTTTCTAGTCCCTCGTTAGCGCATTCTCCGACTTCCATCGTGGCAGACACGTCGTTGCGATGATGTCGAGCAGCTTGCTGAACGCACGTGGGTTGATGTTCATCTCACCAGGTCCGCTGCTGGGCAGTACTCTTGCACTCGTGGTGTTCTGGGCCATGCGTCATAGTCGACAACGACGACTGAGCTGGATAAGCGTTCCACTGCCTCCTCGCGGTTATCAACATTTACCCACTGCATCGACAGCTCAGACGCTAGTTCGAGTAGGAATGACAGCAGAACAGCCAACAGAAGACTCGACAACGTTCTACGACTGGGTGCTCGCTACGACTACGAGATTCCGCGGCAAACCGTGGCTGCTTCAACGACCAGGACGTTCCGATGTGCTTGTTGTGAGCTCTCCAGTCGCATTCGAGGACATCCAACGAACGTATGCAGTGCAATTCGAGAAGGTTAACAGTGAAGCCGAAGGATTGACACACGACGTGCATGGTGGAGCTATTGCACTTGTGTATAGTGGACATGTCCGTCCGTCTGTAAATATGCAGCGACAACTGGCAGCGACTGTACTTGGATCATCAGCCCTGCGTCAACAAGCCTCAGTACTGGTTAAACAACACATTAACTCTCTTTCACGGATTCTAGATAACAACCACGCGCTGGATATGACGAAGCTGATGCGTCAATTCTCGATGGAGGTGTTCACCGACTTAGGCTTCGGTTTGCAGCTGGGAGCACTGCGTTCTGCTAGTATGGAGACGAGTAAGTTCGAGAAAGCGGTTGATGACATTCATCAGCGTGTAATTGAGCGAAAAAGCCGATCTGCAGCTGTGTGGAAACTACAACGCCTGCTGGATATCGGTAGTGAAGCGGCACTAAGTCGCAGTGTCGATATAGTGAACTCTGTCACGTTAGAGGCCGTTGAAGCGAAGAGAAAGAGACGTCGAGCTGAGAATCCGATCGCTGGCAGTCGCGTGGACATGCTCGATCTTCTTCTGAGTCAAAAATGCAACAGCAAGAGCTCGAAAGACCCCGAATTCTTGGCGGAATTTGTGTTAAGTCTCGTAGTGGCAGCGAGAGATTCGATGGTGCATACATTGACTAAATGTCTGCAGTGTCTCGCGCAGCACCCAGAGGAGCAAGAAAAACTCGTGTGTGAGTTAAAACAAGCACAAGAAAAAGGGATAGACGTTCAATCTGTAGTGCGTCTTGAAGCGGTGGTGAAGGAGACACTGCGGTTGTACCCTGCTAAACCGTTTATTCGACGTCGAGCGAGACTCGATACAGTCCTTAGTGACGGCACATTCGTTGCTGCTGGAACGGAAGTGGTGATGGATCTGTATAGTATGGCTAGACGAGAGAACGTGTGGGGGCCTGACAGTGCTCAATTTCGACCTCAGCGTTGGATCGACACAGCAAACAACAGACTACGTCCTGTGTCCAGCTACAAGTTTAATACCTTCCTAGGTGGCCCACGTGCTTGTATTGGCGCTGACATCGCCCTGGTGGAAATTAAGACGGTAATTGCGTCGGTGATAAATAGTGTCCAGCTGGATGCGATCGAGTGTGATCAAAGCTGCGACGATAAGAGACTGACGCTAAAGATCCGACGTCGAGATGCCAACCTGCCAGGACAATATAGCTAAGTTAGCTATTTAGAAATGGATACAAAATTGGAAAGACTCAATAATGATCAAAACTGCTTGATTTATTCCGTCTTGATCTCCATCTTCGGCTCCGTCTTCACGTCAGGCTCCGCTTTAACAGCAACCTCTTGCGACTGCGTTTTCGCCCTCGATCGCGTCGGCATACGTCGCGCTGGAACTTCGTCCGCTGAAGAAGCTGGTGGCACGTACACGGATAAGTCCACCGCAGGCCCCTTTTTCTTCTTCTTTGCCTGCTCCCCATCAGTCTCCGCTTTACGCTTCGCTCGCGGCTTTGGGGCTGCTTTCTTTTTCTTCTTACCGACTCCAGCTGTCCGGGGCTTCTTTACCTTTAATTCGTTCATAAGAGCATTAAAAGTCGACGGGTTTTCACGCTTGAGCAGCGCCGATTGTCTCTCCAGGTCTTTCTCTTCCTTATCCAGCTGCTGCTCGTACTCCTCTCGTCTCTTAGTGGCTTTCAACTTGGCCGCCTCCGTGCGCTTCCTTAGCAACGCACGCTTGGCCATTTTCAGTCTCCCCACTTTGTTCACGAACACGGCGCTCGCTTCTTTGTTGCGCTTCTCCGTTTTGGTCGACCGGAGCTTCTGCGGTATTTGAGGCTTCTCTCTCGTGGGCCTCACGAGCGGTGGCGCTCCTCGTACTACATTACCAGTGCATGCTTTGCACTTGCGAATATCTTTTCTGGCTTCGCCTCGTTGTGTGTTGGAGTAACTCGATTCTGGTAGCACCAATAGACAGCACTTGCAGTCCAGCATGTTGGCGGCCTTCATAATTTCGGCCTGTGGGACAACAAGTAGTGGGTATCCACAGGCCGAGCAGCACGGCGGAGTGGTAATTTCGGTGGACTGCTGCTCTGTAGCTGGAGTTGAGGCATTGACGATCGGGTGTTCGTCGTTGAGAAGTGAGTCATCTTCGGGAGACTCGACAACTTCAGCTTCTGCCTTGACAATATCAGACGCAGGTGCAATTTCAGCTGAGCTATCGACGGTAAGCTCGGATTTAATATTAGCTTCGTAGATGCCGCCGTCTTCGCTCTCCGTGGAGCTGCCGCCATCCGAAGCGTACGCTAAGCTCATCGCTGGAATTGAGAACTGGTGGAAAGAAATGGGGAGACGCAAATAGAGTTTTAGGCAACACAAATTAGGTTAAAAATACATCCGTTTTCTGACAATTTTTGATCCAATTTAAAATAAGCTTTACCTGTAGATGATCGTAAAAATTTTGGTCTACTAGATTTAGAACCTAGATAGAGAACTAGGTAGAACAACTTTAGGTCCAAATTTGGTTTTCTATTCTAAGTAAATTGGAGCGGCTCCAGATTATTTAGGAACCTAAGAATGTACAGATTTGATTTGAGGTCCTAATATGTATTCTAATACGTGATGGCACAAAAACTAAAGTTCATCTAAAAAAGAAAAAAGAAACGCTGGAAGTCCAAGTGCCTAAAGTATTTTCTGGAGATCAAGGGGCCGCAATAGCATAAGCAGCAGATCTACTGGATCTTGGTCTCGGAGGTGATTCACTCAATAGCGGATGACACTCGCGAGTACACGGTTGGAACACACTTGAACGCACAACCAGTGCC
>NW_008649008.1:178691-181434 GCF_000247585.1 Phytophthora nicotianae INRA-310 | reverse complement strand
GTGGTAAGTACGTGAGTCGGGGCGATAAGTGCACCGCCGCAGGAAGTGTTTCCGTCGAGAGTAGAGCGAATACCAGTCGTGTAAAGCTTCATACCAATTTGGACTTCACCTCCGCGGAGAATAAGTTGGCGCTCAACGTGCCCACCGGCAGGGTTGGCCATGGCGGCAGCAACAGCGAGTAACGCAGCAGCTAGAGTGGAAACAACTTTCATTTGTTGACGATGTGTAGACTGCCGTGTGCTTTAAACGGTGAAACCCGGAGTGGTCTTGAGGTTTGTAAATTCCCAGCGTTATCGCATCTTGTGTATCGCTTTACGTCCCAACCATGCCACAACTTGTGCTTCTTCTTGCGACATCGGGATTCAGGAATCGGATCGATGCATGTGCTTCCAGTTCTGCTTTACATACTGTGAGTTCTACTCAAAATTGTCATGGGCGGTTCTTTGAATGAATCTCCCCGAAATCACCCAGAGTTTACAATTCCGTACACTGACCCGTTTAAGTACGAAATAAGGTGGCAAGAAAAGACTTGGTGGGTTCTACTAATGACTTGGGTTTGTATGTGGGCGATTGTCCTTCCGCTCCTCAAACAGACCCAAATCGGCATATTTGGACGGAATTCACAATACAGTAAATAGATAACATCACCACGTTGAGGCAATTTGAGCCTTGGATCGGCAAAATTAACAAAGTACATACAGCACAGAAAAGGAAAGCATAAACCAACCACATAAAAATGATCACGAGTCTGTATTTGATCTAGGGATGTGCTCCATTCGACGACAGCGGGCGATTGACACCGCCAAGGTGCTTCTAATACATGTAGGCCTCACTTCGCAACTTTTTCTCTACGACACTCATGCGTCTATCTCACGTTTTGGTGGTGATCGCGGTATCTTTCCTGCCTGCCAGCGAGGCATCCTTGGTGGCCGCAGCCTCAAGCCACATTTCCAGCACTGCACCCGGTAGCACCAGCCAGCGACTTCTGAGGACCAGTCTCACAACCGCCGGGGCCCACGCTGACACCGAAGACAGGTCGCTGCCTGTGAAGGAGATGAAGAAATTGATGAAGAAGTTAACGACGAAGGAGGACTTTGCTGATATGCTGGGTATTTCGAAGCAGATGGGACGATTTCATCAAGGGTGCTCCAGGTATGGATCAGTTCATAGAAGTACGACAAGTACGGCTACGTTAACTATTTGAACGATATGACGAAGAACGCGAAACACGCGAACTTGGTGAAGAGCAGAAAAGTTTGGCACGTCAGCCCTAATCGGATCAAAACTGGAGCATTTACATTGGCAATTACCCCCCCCCCCCTCTTCCATGTGATCCTAACGCACATGATGGTGAATAGATTTTTAGATCTATTTAGAAATGATACTCTGGTGCGTTTCGATTGCTAATTAACTCACATTTTCCTTGTCAATTGAGTCCAAATCCTTGTCGAAGGAGTGCAAGCCTGCGTTCCAAATCCGGCTTAATTGTATTAACGTTAACATCTAAATTGAACACAAAAGTTCGAAGGACACCACAAACACAAGCGCTTTGATCGTTGAACCCCACTTCTTGGCCCCATTCCATACAATTAGAGAATGATTATCTGCCAGTATAACGCTTCCTAAACAAACATTAAACACTAAGCTCTATTTAACGATATTTTTCCAGAAAAGTTTTTTTTTTAGTAAGAATAACATGTCGTCGAAGCATAGTTACCCGTTTTAGCGTTTTTTTTTTGTTTAGCTAACACAAATTTACAGCAGTATCGGCATTAAATAAAGCTTTGAGGAGGGGGAGAGGGGGAAGGGGGGAGGACCTTATTCAAATAGTTATGTTTTCCTACAAATTGCAGATACCTTTTTGTGGGACTGGCGCTGGTCTCAACTTAAATAATGTATCTGTTCTGCGGCCCCGGTGTTTGGGCCGGGGCTTGTGGCCAAGAAGGTAAGTTGCAAAGTGAGTGAATTAGAGAGCTTAGAAAACATGCAGTTGAGACCTTACGAGCAGAACCTCCGTGGCCGTGCCTTCGTCCTGCAGGGCCTCTATGGCCTCGTGTCCTTCTCGTGGGGGGGGGGGGGACAATCACAGATGACATGTATCCAGCTTGATATCCGTCACCCAGGTGAGTCATCTTTGTTGACCAACACCGTTCCCTGATGCTCATCATCTGGGGGCGTCATCTGGCTGGCCGCCAGAACACTTCCTCTTCGAAGCATTAACGGCGTTCGCGGCTGCGTTTTGGGCGGGCCGGGCGGGCGGGCTGCGGGGTGGAGTGTCGAGACCTTGATTGTCGAGACGATGGCCGACGAGCCCGTGGTTGACGTGACACGGGTCGCAGCACCTCTGCAAACTGCGGCTCCTCCTTGTGCGTCTCGCAGTAGCGACCAAGCAGCACCGGAACATCCGTCTGGAGGGATGCATATGATTCCCACGTGTTCTCGAGCTCGTTCAGACCAAGCCATTTAACCTGCACCTGCCACTGGTTAGCAGTATTGTTAAGACGAATCCCACGGAAATTTTCGACACAGTGCCCGCCTTGCGCGTGCAGAGCGTGTTGTAGGAGATCTTCAGTAACTTCTCGAGCCGATTTAGCATAAACCCGGAGTCTGGACACGTGATGTGTTGATTGTGGTGTTGTAATTCCCACGGCAACTCTAGCTACTAGTGTAGGTAGGATAAACCCACAACAATACGTCTACCAGAACGGTAAACGATCGTTGGGCGTGATCTGAAGACCCAGAC
>NW_008649008.1:138079-156037 GCF_000247585.1 Phytophthora nicotianae INRA-310 | reverse complement strand
GTTCGTGGCTTGAGCAACTTGAATGTAGCCACTTCAGCGATTACTTGGAAATCACTACACCCCATGATGTTGCGCGGGGCTCCACCAAGTCCTCGACGTCGAATATCCAGGCACTAGCGGCCTTCACGACGCGCTTGGGCCCCTGCCATTTGATTGCCAGTTTGTTCGGGGCTGCGACAACCGACGCGACCAGCACAAAATCGCCAACGGCGAAATTCGGAGGCTTGGCTCGAGCAGCACGACGGGCACGCGCCTGCATCCAGCGCTGATCACCAATGCCTGCCACATCTCTGTGCATGGCTTCCAACGCCTCGGCGGTTGACGATAGTTGCTCCTGGAGCTTTGCCTGCAGTGTTCCTGCATCCATTTCGGGGACAGATCTGGACGAAAAGATCGTTGACAGCGGGGTGGTGGCCGGAAGTCCCATGAACACGGTGACCGGAGCCCGCCCGCCTAATTTGTCGGATGGCTGATGGTTCAAAGCTGCTTGCACCATCCCAACGATGCTTTCCCATTTCGCAGGGGAGAGTTGTCGCTCGCTTAGCAGCGCTCGCATGCACTTCAACAGCAGTTGATTTACCACTTCCACCGTGCCATTTGCCCACGGGCAGTAGGCTGTGGTGAAGTGGTGGTTGGCACCGACAGTCTTGGCGAGTTCTTCGATGACTTGATTCTTGAAGTGGGCTCCTTGATCGGAGACCCACTGTTTCACAAAACCATAGCGGTTGAACCATGTTTGCAGCGCCGCAGCGCAAAAACTGGCGTCCGGGTTCGCCGTTGTCCACAGCTCCACGAACCCGCTAAAATCGTCCTTCATCACTAGTATATACTTGTTGCCCGAGTCTTCATCTTCTGGTAGGGTGAGGTAATCAAAATGCAGCACCTCGTTTGGTGCGGTGGCGTGTATCGCTGGGCCGTATGGGCGTGGCTCTCGTCCATCACGCGTCGCGACGCAATGAATGCATGACTTCACAAACCGAGACACATCCTCGCGGAGTGTGGGCCACCAGCACCAAGCAGAAATAGCCGACACAGTGGTGCGTTCCCCTCGGTGCCCGCTGTGCCCCGCATGCGCCACGACACAAATCCTCGAGATGAGATTGCCGTTACCTGGGATCCAGACTCTGTCACCTCCAAACACATAACACGCCTTACTTTCGTTCCACGTGACCAGCTCTGGCCTTGATTCCTGGAGTCGCTGAGTGGCGCAGATCTCGGTGAGCGTCGGCCACTCGAAAGAACTCTCTGTGAGCGGCGCTACAGGCGGCACAACCACTACTTGACACACTCGAGCGACCGTCAAATCGATGGGAGTCGTCGGGCTGCCCCACCTGCTCAGCAGATCTGCCCAGACGTTGTCTTCTCAACGAATGTGTTCGATGATGTACCGATACGTAGTCATAGTCATTGACCAGCGCTGGAGCTTGGTACCTCTGCATACGCTGTCAGTTGCGAACGGATTGAACATATAAACCAGGTTCCTGTGGTCGGTTAAGATATGAAAACCTCCGGAACGTAGCAGCAAATACTCCAGCCGTTTTGCCGACTCGACAATCGCGTAGGCATCTTTCTCGATAGTAGGCCACTTGAGCTGCGCTCCTGTGAATTGACCACTCAGGAAAGCAAGCGGACCATGCTCCTGCTCACTCAACGGCTTACCCAGGTCCTGCTCAGGCACCTGAGTGCAAATGGCTCCCCATAAGTCTTGCGACGCGTCGCAGAACAGGCACACGGCTCGAGCGGGATCCGGGTGTGCGAGAGGCACCATCTTCAACAGGGCCTTGCGAACCAGCCCCAACGCATCCACATGCACGCGACTCCAGCCAATTTCCTTGAGAGGGATCTTGGAAAGTTGCTTTGATTTTCGGCTTCCGGTCTTTGTCGCGGCAGCGTCCACAATGGCCAGTAGTGGTGCGGCAAGGGCCGCGTACTGCGGGATATGTTGCCTCATCCAGTTGATAGCACACATTAGCTGCTGTAGTTCGCCGGCATTCGCGGGGTCCGGCATCTCGGCCAGGCCTTGCACCCTCGACGGGCAGTGACGGACACCTTCCAACACCTCCAGGAGGTTGACATGGTCAGCCGCGTAGCCCAAGATGTCGTCAAGCCAGGCAAGCACGCCGTTGTAGAGGACGGGTCGAAACACCTCCTCGACCACGTGCTGGCAGTAGGCAACAGAGTCTGTCCCACACATCGACACCCTTGTAGGTGTAATGATTCCCCTATGCGTCATGATGGATAACATCTCCTGAGAGGCGGGGTCCAATGGCAGCTGCCAGTATCCCCGAAACCAGTCAAGCGTGAAGTAGCAGGTCGATCCTTCCAGCAATCCGAGGGCTGACTCCAGGATAGGCATCGGCCACAGGATTGGCTCCGTCCTAGCATTCACCGCTCTCATGTCCACAGTCATTCGGTAGGTCCCGGGCTCGCTCTTGGAAAGAATACGCGGGGGAGATGCCCAGCGACTCGAAGGGCTGATGAAAGCTAGGCCGTTATCCAGCAGATCTTGCACGTGCTGGTCTAGGTATGCCATGTGGGCCGGCGGGTATTGCCGAGCACTGCTCCTCACGGGAGTGGCGCCTTCACGTAGCCGGATGCGAAGCGGTTCTACCCGCACTGGAGGGTCCTGTCCAAACTCCACACGAAACACATCCTGGTAGTCCTGGAGTATGCACTTCAGCCGCGCGACTTCAGCAGGAGCTAATCCTGCTTCTGCGGCCTCGACGACCCAATCCGCTAGAATTGCGGCAACCGGCGCTTGAGCATTGTCACCCGCAGCTCCTAGGTCTGGCGTCGCCGCTCGCAGTTCTGCATCATCGATCTCGACAGCCGTTGGCAGTGCTTGGGGAGGGGGAGATTCTTGAATGAGATGGATGGCACCTCCGTCGGTGCCACTGAGGTCCTCCATATCCCAATCGCGGCTGGTGTCACACGCTTGCGCCAGGATAGCGTCCACTGAATAGCCGAGTCGTTCCATTACTGGACGGGACAGCACCAACGTAGACTTCTCTTCGTCGCGCTCGAACACCCACGCTGGCGTGTTGCGCAATAGCAACGGGCCCGCTGTTGTCTGGACTTGGATAGAGCCGAACCGGACACGCTTGGTGACTTCGAAATGACTGCCATCAAAGGTAGCCAGCAGGCAGGGATTGCACATTTCTTCTTGCACCGTAACACCTCGACGCTGCAGCTAGCGTATCAATCCTCGGCTCGCCCCGTTAACATCCGCTCCCGAATCGAGCAGCACGCTCCCCAGGTCGAGGACATTCTCCAGGCGTGCCAGGCAACCACTCCCGGGCTGCAGGGGGACCTCTCGGAGCTGTAGGGCCTTGACGTGGTGGACTGGAGCAGCGGGCGCTGCTACTGATGGCACGCGTTTTTCCGCCATTCTCGCAGAAGCTGCTCTGCTTCCCCGGCACCGGCGCGGGGACAATCTTTCACTCGTTGTTCCTCGCTACCACACTCCAGGCAGGTCCGCTTGCGGCGTGCCGGAGGTGTCGCTTTTACCGGGGCAGCTCTGGTAGGCGGCGGACCTGGTTTCTTAGCGGGCAGCTTACCCGGAGGTGAAGCCTTGGGACTCGCTCGAGGATCCCAGCGCACGTACTCCTTGCAGCTGGTGCGCAGCCACTTGATAAACGCCACGACGTCCTTAGTGAGGGGCCTGTTTGACTCCCGGGCCAGCCCGTTCTTCACTGTGCGCCGAAATTGATCGGGGGCCAGGGCATCCGTGAGGTAGCCGACGATCTCCTTCGGCTCCTTCTCCACCATCCACTCCATGTTCTCCTTCTCGAGGAGTTGGTACATCTCATGCGCAAGATTCGAGACACGCGAATCTGCATCCGCCAACTGGACGTCCATGGCGAGCTTGGTGCTCATAAGTGCCTTTACCTTGTCAAAATCGAGCTCACCCGAAATGCGCCCTTCCCAAAAGTAGTTGATCCAATCCTCCTCGGTGATGTCGTCGAGTGGCTTGCAGATGTCAAACAGCGCGATAAGGCGACGACGCTCATCTTCGACACACGCGCCCACAGGCATACGGAAAGGCCGAAAGAATGCCGTCTCCAAGGCGGAAAGCTGCCGACAGTACGCCTCATACTTCTTCATGAACGTCTGCTTGTCAGTCGATGTAAAGCCCCGGAACACCGGTGGGACTGGTAGAGTTGGCATGGTCTGCACACGCTTACTTGGCGGTGTTTCTTCTTTCTCCTCAGCGGGCACGCCGTCGCCGTCGCCGCTCACGTCCACAATGTCGATGTCCACGTCGCCGGGATAATCACGTCGCGGCAGCGCAAAGGGGCCACCAGCATGAGACGAGAAGCGTGGACGAGGACGGCGGGGATTAGCATCTTGAGTCGCCGATGTCGTCGCGGTTGGTAGGGGACCTGTGGTCTGGCCTTCACCAGCCTCCACAGGGAGTTGCGGGGCCAGGGGTTCAGCTGGCGGGTCTTCACCGTCATGAATTGTGAACCCAGACATCACGGAGCGAGGGGTTCAGCGGTGACTTGCACAGTTGGGAAAGCGCTTGCACAGCGGTGAGTCGACTTGCACAGCGGTGAGTCGACTTGCACAGCCGGAGAGGGTAACTTGCACAGCGATGGGTCGACTTGCACAGCCGAAGAGCGAAGCTTGCACAGCGGTCCTTTGCAATTAGTACACAGTACTAAAGCTAGCTTTGTTCTGCGCCCCCGGTGTTTGGGCCGGGGCTTGTGGCCAAGAAGGTAAGTTGCAGAGTGAGTGAATTAGAGAGCTTAGAAAACATGCAGTTGAGACCTTACGAGCGGAACCTCCGTGGCCGTGCCTTCGTCCTGCAGGGCCTCCATGGCCTCGTGTCCTTCTCGTGGGGGGACAATCACAGATGACATGTATCCAGCTTGGTATCCGTCACCCAGGTGAGTCATCTTTGTTGACCAACACCGTTCCTGATGCTCATCATCTGGGGGCGTCATCTGGCTGGCCGCCAGAACAGTATCCTCGTTCGCTATCGTGGACGTGACCCTGAATTGGCAAGCTCGAAACTTCAATCGCATCTCCTGGTTCGGCTTCCTAATGGATGTTTTCGTTGTGTTATCGAATTCTTGAAACCAAGAAGATTTTAGTTCCTTCAGCGAGTTCTATGAGCCCAACGGTGAATTAATACGGAATGTGGTAAATAATCTTGAAATTAATAGTCAATCTAAAATGTGTGAGTTGAGTGTCTGCTAGTTTGTGGAGGCGTCCACGAATCTTTGAAGTGTCTCCATGGCAGCTTCTACTGACGGACCTTCGCAGCTTTGCTGCATTCTCAAAGCTTGAGCCTGCATCATACTCTGCTGCTCTTGTAAATGTTCAAGCAGTTTTGTAGTCGCATCTGTAAGTTGCTGCATTTGTGTTTGGTGTCCTCGGAGGAGTACAAGTCCATAAAACAGCAAACCCAATAGTAACCACTGCATAAGTGACCGCGGCGACTGCGCAATATCCACAACACTCGATCCGGTAGATTCCGTTTTAGAAGACGCTTGGTCTTCTATGCTTGTAGGACTCTCAAGCTTAGTCTGTGCACGTTTGCGTACCGGGTGAACGGCGCTCCCTGGTTCAGACTCGAGTTCATTAAAACTGTCAGCAGACAACGCCTTGAGTGTCGGGGAGAGCGGAACGACACGATTCCTTTGGGACTCCAAGAACTCGATCGCTTGTTTCGCCCAAGACTCGAGTGCCTCCTTAGATTCCGATCGCGTGGACGAATTAATCTGAGACTTGAACCACGTCGCCTTAAGAAAATTCACCACCAGTCCCACTTGTACGTGACAGTAATTGTTACCATCACGGGAGAAAACATAGCGCATTTCCACTTCGAAGTAGTCACTAAACGGGATTTTGCTCATCCGGTTTAACTCCGTGATGACAAAGCGATCCCATTTGTCCCCACCATGTGAGCTCTTATCCAGACGGAATCGCTGCGTTCTCGTGCATCCAGCATACGGTGGTAAACCGGGGAACGAGGTCTTGGGTGGGTGTTGAGAGCGCACAATGCGATAGAGCGTATAGTCGTCCTCTTTCGAGATCTCAAAGCCCTTTCGAATCTCCGCAGTCTTAACAGCGTCATTCTTGTCAATAGGTTTCCACGACTCAATGTCGATGTCAATATCGCGTGCTTTTTCCATGTTCGAGTGCGAGAATTCCTGACCAGGACCATCATTCCACAAGAGATCGAAGACTCGTTTAACGTCTGCACGCATTTCGCAGTCCAGAAGAACCGTCATCTTCTCAAGAAGCGGATCCGGAGGCAGCGGCTCGAACGGTTCTTCGTCACTTGTCGTTGATTTGTCATCAGTATGACCATCCTCTCCAATGTCACTAAGAGGGACGTCGGTGTCGTCGTCATCGTCGTCGTTTATGAACCCCACGGTCGAGATAGCAGACGAAGACGACAACGGCGGGTTGGCTGAGGCCCCGCTACTCCCGATATGCTCGGAAATCAACTTGTACGAGCGTCTGCGATCCAGCGCTTGTCTGCGCAGTTCCTTGGAGCTCGGAGACTTCCCTGGACCCGAATCTTTCAGCTTGCTGGCCTCCTGGTACGCTCGGATAAGCTGATCTAACCGCAAGAAGCAGGTATCGCGTAGCCCGTTAAATTCGGCCAGAAAGAACGTCTCCTTCCGCTTCGTCTTGACTTGCAACCCATTGATATAGTAGAACTGTGGCTTCAGTAGCGATACAATCTGGGCGTACGCTACTTTACGCTTCTTAGCGTCCACGTAACTCTGGAAGCACAGACGCTTCCGAGTAAGCACCAAATGGCCGTAAAACGGGGTCGTCTCGAGGAATAGAGCGCAGTTAAAGATCGACACCGGGGCCTCATCTTCTGACAACTCAAAGTCGCGGACTATCACCTCATTGCTCGGTGGTTGCAGTCCGCTCCACGTGACGCTCGTGCTCTTTACCTGTTTCTGGAAGTTCTGGATACGATGAAAGCAACCGTCGCACACGCGCAGTTCTCCTCGTGTTAGATAGGCTTGATACGGCACGATGATTGTCTTGGTAGTGCAGTTAGCGCAGAAGGAGCCACCGCAGTTGCGACAGTGGTGTCGGCCTTTAGACAGTAGCGAGCCAATGTCCTCGCGACAGGATTCGCACGCGTACATGTTGGCGAATGGCGGTGGAGGCAGGTTGGAGTTCATCACTACAACGTTCAGAGCTTCCAGATCTTCTTCCACGACACTACCCATTGATTTTTTAGGGGTCATGGGCGCTGGTATGTTGCGGAACAGCAACTTGTCGATCAAATTGGACGAACTGGAGTCCGACCTGGCTTCCAGTTCGTCCTCTTTGGCGATAATAGAAGCATTCTTTGGAGATAGAATGGCTTTAAGAGCCAAGTTGTCACTGGGTAGGAAGATCTTTAGGTTCGTGTCTCCACGTAGTGGGTTATTGACACGGGCATGTGCAGACACGTGGCGGTGTAATGATGCAGCGGACGAGGCCGAGCCGGCGCCACTGGACGTCGATAGCGACGAGCACGACGCAGCACGTGACGTCTCCACGAAGTGTTCGTGAGTTTGCTCCAGCTGCTGCAAATGCGATGCCACCGAGTCGTCTGGATGCTCGTTAGTGGCTGCGTCTTCGTCTCTGGACGTGGCGGTGGCGTCGAGCTCCTCGTCCTCGTCTTTTGGCTCCGGGAATTGCTGCATCTGTAGAGCAGACATGGACTTGGAATGCGTTAAGCTCGTTGCGGTCTCTGGAGCCTCTAGACGCTGCTCGGACCGTGAGCGCTTGGGCGACGTGGCCACGGTCTCCATTGAGATATCGACGCTGAGAAGGATCCTGGAGAGGATAAATGCAGCTGAGGTTAATCCTGCAGACAGCACGTAACGGATGCGGCTCCACGATCCCAATGGGAAAGTAATATCAGGAAGGAGTGTAGTGGCCGTTGTCTAGCGCGTGTACTGATTGCCATGACGACGCATGTATCCTCGGCCTGGAAGCACTCGCGCATGTAACAGACAATGTGTGAGCGCTGGATAAATCTGTGACGTGAAATGGTGTGGTGCACGTAGAAGAAATAACGCAACTCAGTAGCTTTGGTGGTCTTATTCCAAGGAGAATGTGTGGTGATATACTGTTTTAACGAGAACACTGTTTTTGCGACACTTTGTGGTCAGATAAGGACACTTGCATCGTGCCGTCGAAGGAGGAGAAAGCGACCGACATAAATAAAGCATGGCCGTGGTACATTTGCTCTGCGCGGCATGCATCGCTAGGTCGCGAGAAAGAGAGCGAACAAGTGCGAATGATGATCTTGTCGCGCAGGGCTACTGCACATTTCTGTCAGTTGTGTAGTTTCGCGTTGTTCAGCTGAAACAGCCTTGGATCCGTTATCATAGGTTATTAGACCAAACGAGGTGTTAGGTGAACGGAATTTTAGTTAATCTAGTTGAAGTGGTCTTTCATGTGGTCGATAGAGTGACGGTGATAGGAGGATATTCGAAAATAGAGGTTTTCCCAAGCAGCAGAGCTCTTTACTGAAGACGACGATTTGCGGCGGGGAAAGACAGACGCGCAAGGATACATGCAAGGATCTCGCTGAGCAGAGACAAAATGAGAGCATCGCGGTCTCGAGAGGACTCTTGCAATGCCGATGTTGTCACAGGGTTCCACTCGTGGATACTGGCTATGAATGATCATCACCTGGGCGAGCGGAAGTGTGGTTGAAGGCAACTGCAACAATCGCGGACTGCTTGACGAGGCTGATGAGTGCGCGGCTGAACAATAGGAAGCTTGACTGACACGTGAAGCCGTATCCGGTAGGAGCTTCTGCCTCTCGGTCACTTCAATATTTGTCTGGCGAAGACGTAGCAGCAAGCCATCCACCAGCTTGGGGCGGATGCTGCTGGCGCTAACTTTAAGAGTAGCCATGCTTAGTTTGAAGTTCCATGACATTGCAACTACCGAAAACATGAACGGTTGGCTCGAAAAACTCTTTGAACTGCATCAGAGTACCCGGATACTATCCAGATATTTTGTTATAAGCGATAAAAAACGAGAGTTACTGTCCAAGCCCTACAAAGCCGTTTGCCACTTAGGTCGCAAGTGATCATTCACCGACCGGATAAGCGGCGCCGAAGCGTGGGCCGAGTTGCCGCGGCCGCCATGCAAGTTCTCGTCCAGTGTGAAGCACATGAGCAGCATGTTAATCGACGTCTCGTAAATCTACAAAATGTCACTAGGTTAGTATGGTAAATTACATTACTATCGTCCAGAAACTACCAGCTCACCGTCATAAAAGCGTGTGCTACGCTGTAGGAGAAGAGCATGATGACAATCAGCGGTAGAATAGGCGAAGGAGCCTAAAGTCACAGGACAGCGTGAAGATCAGATCGGAGTATCCTAAAAATCCACTCAACCTCTGCCACGTACATCTTCAAGGAGGAACCACGCTATGAGTCCCGTGGTGGTGCATACGATCAGTTTACCGAGGAGAACCGACGCATGCCCGATCCGACTAAGTGCTCCGACCCGGATCAAGTTGGACGAAATCAACGTGTACGCCATCTTACGAATAAAAAATATCCCGTCAGTACTGATCAAGAAAATCGTTGCTTAAAGCAGTACCTTTCCAGATGTGTAGAAATCCGTGCCTTGGATCGCAGTGACGTACACTGCTTCCTTGCAAATGTACTTGAGACAATGCTTAAAGCACCAAATACAGCACTAAAGAACACAAGGTATAAGAATCATACAACCACCTCAAAAAAAAAAAAAAAATACGCACGTACACAGCAGCATTTGGCGGCGAACTCCGTGACTGCGTTGGCGTCAAATTCGTTCTTGTTTTCGAGGTACAAGAAGAACGAGCGGATGTGTTCTACCGGCGCTACCGATGCCGAGCTCAACGCTAACGTTCCGAGGTGATACTTGATCGTCGTATGCGCTGAATAGGATACTGGATCGGGTTCTTCAAACTCCTTCAGACCCGTGATTCTGTTCTCCGGTGAGAAATACCATAACGACATCGCAGTAGCCGTGATCATCTCTCCAATTGCCAGCACGAAATTCACCGACCAGTACATGCCCCAGAGATGATAGAGAAACAGCCACCGTAACTTGGTACTCACTTGGAATGACTCCGTAACCACACGGATCGTTGACGGTGAAGTAGCTGATATAGTCGCGATACGACTCGAAGTCTCTCCAGCTCCGAAGATGCAGACAGTGACGAGAATGCCCCAGCCGAACAGCAACACGAGCAGCACGTAGGAGATGAACGGGAGCACCAGAAGCCTCTTCAGTTGGGATAACGCTCTTGCTGCATGGGAAATAAAGGCGCCAGCTAGTAGGAGTCGAGACATATTGACCATTGCAAACAGGAAGAACAGAATGGCAGCGCAGCACATGACGACTGCACTGATCTGCAGCGAACTTAGCATAACGGGGTCGTTCTCGTACGATAGCGGGTCTGACGCCGCATGTAGCAGTCGATAACTGCAGTATACGAGCGTTGATTCAATTGCTGCAGTCGATAACAGTACGCTAATGCAACCGCAATACCGTAACAGCACCAAATACAGCCCCGCTGTCGATAAAGAGATGGCTGTCGCGATCATTAGAACCTGCCAGCACTGTAACCGATAGCGTCAGCACCCTAAAACCCATTAAATTGTGAGACACGTTTCCTTACATTTCCTAGTGCACCCACAAAGCGCCCTAACGTGTCCTGTAATTGTCGGATCATCACCTGTTCCGAATTTACTGAATACCAATACAAAGCGTTAATATCTGCACAATTATTATCACTTCCAACCGCTACCAACCTTCCGTCGGTGCACACACGTACGCCCATCGATGAGTAGCGTACGATGTGAACTGAATTCGGTGCATTTCGCGCGATCCATTGACTCTTTTCCCGGATTCCAAGGGTAAATCCACTGTCATGATCTCTCCATCTCTGCGGGGACATCTATCCACGCAGAAGCCGAAATCCGGATTCTCCATGTAGTCTGGGAAGTACACGAACTGATGCTGCCCACACGGTTGACCCTGGAAGTCCACGCCGCTTTTTATCTCCTTGGCGAAGCTCACATTACTCTTGTGTGTGAAGGCAGTGATGGCTAGTGCCACCATCCCGATCCAGTAGGTGGCGAGACAGCCCAGGAAGAAGATGTCGGTGCACTGGCGACGATGCTGTTCACTCTGGTGGATGCTGCGTCGCAATTGATCGGAGGAATGGCCGGTGCTGGGCGATAGAGCGGCGGCTGTGCGTCTACCCGGACTTCCCGGTCCGAGCAGCGGCTGACGTTCGCCCAGTAACTCACCGCTTGCCATGCTGCTGTTGCTGTTGCTCCTGCTGCTCTGGCTGTGGTTGAATTCCTCGCGGTTGCTGAGCCACGGCGACGACATGGGCATCAAGTGAGCTCTTCGGCGTGGAAGGAACAATGAAAACTGGAAAATAGTATCTTGAGCGACATGACTACAAAAAAGGGTACGTTAACTTGGTGGGTGTAAGGACTCTGATTTGGTAGAAGGACCCACTTATGGTAAATAGTACGAATTGTTGACTCACATCAAACCTCGCAATATTCAGCTTCTTGAGGCATACTATCTTAACAATTTTGTGCAGGTACTTGTCACAAAGGATGACCTACCAGTTGATAGCATGCAAGCAAGTGAACTCACCCGATCTGTCGACGCTGCATATTATTAATAAGTGAAGGCCTTCAATGTTCGCCGCATAATTTCAGTCACAATAATACACGGTGGGAAACGAATCTCTTCAAACGATTCATTTCAGGAACACCAACGATTTTTTGCTCCGGAACAAGTGTGATAAGTTCGTCCTTTGTACTCGGTATCATGATCGTTTCACAAAACAGTGTAACCTGAAAACGAGAATACATGTCTAGCCTATCGTGTACTTACCAACAGTGGTAGTGCATGTGACATATCGAGATAGGAACATGTACAAGTACATGCATATTATATGATGCACGTGCTTTACTGAAAGTATTTGTTTTGCATGTGCCATTATTACACAATACTAGTACTCCGGAGTATTACATGCATGTACGATCGCGCTCCAGCGAGCAGGACGTCATGTTGTTTATGACCTATGTCAGCATCGTAATCGAGGCTGCTGTTAATCAAGAAACTTAGAAATAAATCCATGTGGATTTCATTTTTGTCGATTGAACAAAACCTTGGTACTGTGCAATAGCAAATTGAGATAATTACTATGAATACCGAAATACCACTGGCCTACATTATGTCACAGACAAATTCACGGGATGTCGTCCCGCCAATCTCTGATGCTACTTTTCATTGTCAAACTGAAGTAAAGCGAACAAACAACGTGCTAACAAACAACGTGCTAAACATACGAGAATGCGGATGTGTAACAAGCGTCTTTACTGCCTCCCGGCTTACGGTGCAAGCCCCTGCGTGATTAATCAGAGACGCACCAGTCAGTCATGTCAGTCATTCCACATTTTGCCGCTCGCCGCCCACTGCGTTCTGTCTCAATACGCAATGAAGACTTACTCCACCGTTGCTGGGGCATGCTACATGCTGGTTTGCATGACCCCGACTCATGCCGTCGAACGCAAGTTGGTTCTAGGAGGAGACATCGTCCCAGCTGGCACCAAGACTTATACGACTGGTATTCGCAGAACTGCTAGCGGTAACAATGTCTGCGGTGGAACTCTAATTTCGCCGACTCATGTGATCACCGCGTCACACTGCGGCAGTAACTACGACATTCGCTGGGTGTCTGTGGGCTCGCACTACATCAACGGCACTATCGATGGCGAGCAGATCAAGGTCGTGTCCATCATGAACAGCCCCAACTACGAGTCCGGCCAATTTCCCAATGACTACGCTATTCTGGAGTTAGCGAAGCCCAGCTCCTTCAGGCCCGCTAAGCTTGCCGCTGCTGATGACTCGGATTATGCCCCGGGTAAGCCCGCAATGATGTTCGGATGGGGTTATACCGCAGATCCCGCAGCTAACGGCACTGTGTCCTACGAGCTTCGAGGCGTAGATCTCCCTCTGTGGGACGATGAAAACTGCACGAAGAAAATGGACACGGACAGCTCGATGATTTGTGCTGGAGGAATTGCGAACAAGGACTCGTGTGAACAGGACTCAGGCGGGCCGCTTATCCTTGAAACGGGATCGCAAGACGTTCTGATCGGTCTGTCGAGTTGGGGGCCATCACCTTGTGGCTATCCGGGTGCTCCTGGTGTGTATGCGCGCATCTCACACGCTCGTCCATGGATTGATTCCATCATCAACGGGACCTGTCTTGCCTAAGAGAGAGAGATGTTTTACTTCGGCTATGTTGAAGGGCTCTTCAGTAGCTTGCTCTAACATGGCAACAGTGATGTGCAAGCCTTCCGAAAAATACATTGAAGGGAAAATGTTACTGCAAAATTTGTACTGAATTATCTCCAAAGCCGCACTTCGCACAGAATTGCTCTGGATTCTATGCGACTAAAGCTTTGTTGTCGTCATGGACGTAAGGTACATGTAGTGCCCTCAGATAACTTACATTTACTCATCTCCGACTGACAGAAGTTCGTGCTTCGTGGAGCAAGCATACTAAGTCGAGTCATCGTCAATTTCACTCCCACGGTAGTTCAAACCAACAGCGGCTGTTAACACAAAGCTGCAAAAAAAAAAAAACCAACGGATTCAGTGAAAAATAAGTTAACCTCGACAAAGCGATCCGACATTGACAAAAAAAGCATAAACTACGATGGCTCGTTATAGAGTTTAATATGCTGAGTTGGAGAAAAGGGAGCGCATTTTCAATTGTAGAAAGCTTGTTAGGTCAAAAGCAACAGTATAATCCTATTTTATTACCGCTGCATTTGTTCTATCCTATTTAAGTGCTCGGACTTGGGGGCTGATCTGTGAATTTTGTGATGTCGGGAAACGCAGCGACTGGTCAAGCTTGAGCGACAGGATTATGCCTGTTGGTGAACACGCTGGTTGAGAAGATCAACGTGTTCGCCCACCCCCGGCAAAGCCAAGAGACGTGAAGGAGAAGACTGTGTGCTGTGCCGAAGTGTTGAGGACGCGACTGCGTCCGACCCCCGATGAGTGCGAAGAAGAGCCTCCAATACTACCATCAGGCCGAGAGACCCACACCCTGATCGCTAAGTGCTCCACGCATCGACGTATAGTCATTAGTCATGAGAACACGAGTTACGGCCGTCGATAAACGTAACATATCCCCCATTTACAGAAACATCCAGCGATGTGCTGCCTACGTCATGTATCTCCCGCCGGCTGAACTGTGGCGATTGATGGATGGTTGTCAACCCCGATGGATACACCAAATATCGGATAAACTACGAATGTTACACGAAAGTTCACTTAACTGTAATCTTTTCCGGATGGGTCAACCTTCATGGATAATATATATATCCAAAAGGTTAGTGTTTAAAACAAACCAATAGGTAGAGAACGGGAATATATATATCGTGTTGAGAAGTACTCCCTCCAGTCCGAAAGACAATGGTCACTGCAACGTTGGTGTGTCCACATAATTATAATAACTTCTTTATTGGACAAAATTAGACGTTTCAATTTGTTGGCTAGAAGCCATTAATTCAGTTGCCGGCGTGGACTGCGTCAAAACTCGCGCTAAAAATCTATTTTCTTCGACTGTCCTAGAACACACCCGTACCCAACATGCCCCACTCACCCAACGCCACGGATCTTCCTTTATCCGTGAGACTGGAGATCGTATTGTTTCTATCTGATATGAAAGCTTCCACAGGGAGATATATCGGACGCAGCAGCACGCTTCGTTTGCCACCGCAACACCGTGTACAACTGTGGTGTAGTCATTCCACTATTGCCGTCCAGCGGCGTAGCAACCGCGGTCGTCCCCCGCCTTAACCGACGGGGAGCTCGCGGCCAAGATTGAGGCGGAACCATTGGCCAGTCGTACCACGCTGCGTGGTTTTGTAGCTTCGACAGGGGTCGCACGCACCCAACTTTCTCGGGGCTTAAAAGAGAACAGCATCCTCAAGCGTGTTACCGTCGAGCCGAAACCGCTGCTGACGCCCGAGCAAATGGCAAAGCGCTGCGAGTTTGCTCGGTCAGTGTGAAGAAACTTTTTGGTAAATATTTTGAGGCCCGTCCCCGGTATGATTGTCACAAGCGCATGATTTTGACGGCAAGGTGGGAATTTGGCCTGTAGTGGAGACTAAGCTGGCCATTCGCAGCAGCAATTACCGACCGAAGGGCACTCCAGTCGCGACCCGATCGAGATGACGGGAGATGTATACGAGCCCATGCTGATGCAGAATGTCATTGACGCCATCAAGCGAGTTTCGCCAGGTAAGTATTTTTGCATTACTAGTGGCTGTTAATTTATTATTAATTTTATTATATTAACATAATTACGCTAATTTTTTTTGTTTATATTTGTGCAACAACCGAGGAGCATGTAATCATACAACAGGACAATGCCACTCCCCATCGTGCCTCAGATCGGCTGCAGCAGAAAGCAGTCGCAACAAGGGATGGTTGGTCGATTAAGATCATCAACCAGCCGCCGCAAAGCCCGGGCTTCAACGTCGCTGGTTCAACTCGTTGCAGTTCTTGCAGTACACAAAGCAGCTCCGCGATGTTGACGGGCTCATTAAAGGTGTTCGTGCTGCGTTTGAATAGATGGACGGTGCCACCACGAACAAGTGCTTTCTTCCGCTGCAAAGTGTACTCGAGGCGTCGATGCGTATTCGCGGTGGCAACTGTTACAACAATCCCCAATTAAAGAAGGACGCACTGATAAGAGCTGGAAATCTACCACGCTGTCTACCGTGTTCTGCTGAGGCTTTCCAGATGTCTCTCTAGAAGAAAACGTTAGTCTAGTAACGGTAATAATCAACTAATATTAGCTTCGTTCTGATTGGATAGTCTCCAACAGTGCTGTATGCTTTATGACCATTGACTTTCGGACCGGAGGGAGTATGAATAATCAAAGGATGACAACGTCGCTACAATCCCGGGTAGAACTCTGGATATTAAATGCAAAGATTAGATTATTTATAGAAGGCAATGTGTTTCCTAATCAGGAACGGATGGATCAACATCACGGATCATATAATTATCCTGGGACGTTTCAACTTCAAAACAGCAAACCCAAGTTCAATGTGTCAAAAAGTAAAGTCAAAATAACAACCTCGCAAAAATCAACATAATCAAATAAAATCTATTTTAACAGGAAATGGCCAAGTGCAGTGCTTGAATGGCTGGAAGCTTGAGTTTCGCATGTTTCGATGCCAAATCGAATCACTCTCTATTTGCCTCCAAGCCCCAAAGCCCTTCCTTCCACATTCTACGATGTTCTACGACGACACCACCATTATGCGCGGTCTCCAAACCACCCGTGCCGGCCAAAACGGGCGGACCTCGCATCCAAAGCACGACGTCAACCAGCGTACGGCATACCACTGGGTCAAAACTGTGGTGAAGCGCAAACAAGAGTTATTTTGACCCCATGCTGCCGGTCGAGAAGATCCGCCCAGATCAGGTGGGATACGAGCGATCGAGGGTCGTGGTGCCCGATCGCAGCGGGAGATGGACGCCAGTAGTGGGACACGAGCGGGGAGCAGCTGGATGATCGAGGAAGAGACGCAGACGGCTCGACGACGAAGGAACGGCCCGACACAGAAACGATCGCCACGACTGGATATGGCAGGGATCAAGTTTGGGACTGAGGCCTATGTGGTGTAACAGAACACACATATACCGTCAGATGTGTATTCCTTACACAAACCACAACATATTGCCGAGTTAGGTCGGCGCTTGTATGGCCTGCGCAGAGGGTTGTGCCCTCGCGGTTCGGCCCACCGGACAGGTTTGAGATCTCGCTATCGCCGAGTTCCGACTAACCAAGGCAGATCTTCCGCGGCTCAGTCGAGTTCGATTCGACTGTCATCGTGCACAAAATATTCTGAGCCCTCTACCAAAGGATGGACGTCGGCGCACGAGCGCCTTTACAGGTCACCGAGGAAAAGGCTACTCTGCTAGAGGTGTCACGGCACCCGGGCTGTACGGTGTACCGGCCCACCAAGCTCGGCGAGGCTTGTTCTCTCTTCGAGCTGAGCGAGACTTCTTATGCCCTTCCCGGGCCAACCTAATCTCTTGACGCTGCCAGTGGAGTATCCTACAAGTTATTCCTCTCGAGTATCAACGGTAGACTGTGCAGGGACTTACATGAGGAGTGAACGAGTGTCTTTGACTAGGAAAATTCTGCTCTGTTATATGCTATCTTTCGGGGGGGGGGGGCTTTTGAGCTCCTCCTACCTTCTCCTATGCTTCCTTTAGCTGAGCTTGGCGACCGTTGCACCCAGCGGCAATCCGGATAATGGTACTCGAACGAACCGCTGGGTCCGTAACGTGACCCATAGCTCCTAAGCCGTTTCTGGCTGTTGTTTAATACAAATGTGGGCAGAAGGTGAAAATCCCTACATCATAACTACAGGACCGACGATACGTAGGAGGCTACCGATGGCTGAAGACCAAGGACTATTGCAGTGGACTAAGACGCGATTTGACCCGGGAGGGATGTTTTATTTAGATTATAATCGTCCTGCACCGTCGAGGGACCGCCGATCTCGCTCGACCGATCGACGATGACGGAGGACACCGAAGATAATCGAGAGAGAAGACCTACTGACCAAGGGTGAACGCTTTCAACATCGACCACCCCTCTCCGGTGGAGCGATCAAGGTATTGCTATGGTTGAATATGATCATTTTTCCGACATCACTAGAAGTTTGTATAAAGTGTAGCAGCCAATAGAATTCAACTTGCGAGTTTTAAACCAATCATTCGACGTTATCAATGAAATTTTATCCAATAGTATAGCCAGGAAAATGGCAAGTCATGTACACCAGCCGTTCCGACGTATCGTGTCGGAATGCCCCGCAACATATCTATACCTCCTTGCAATAAGCAAGTGAAAAGCAT
>NW_008649008.1:136959-137439 GCF_000247585.1 Phytophthora nicotianae INRA-310 | reverse complement strand
TCGCGCTCCTGAGGAAGCCCAACGTATCCATCGATGCTGGAAATGTGCTCTTCGTTCGCTTCATCAGGATGAAGACTTCCGAGGAACAAGGCTTGTCACTTTTCGCTGGGACAGAGTTTGAAACGTGCCCGATGCTTGCCATGGCGCTTGCTCTGCTGATGCAGACCGCGCCACCCCCAAGCGTCATTGACGACCATCCAGAGACGCCCGACCAAGCTGCGATCTCTCTTTCTCCTGACGTGCCGCTCCTGGAGATGCTCGACCACTCTGCAGACACGAATGGGCTTGGAGCGCCGTCAACAGCTGGTGTGGCGACGACCCCTACGGTCTACTCCCACGTGAACCGCGTGCTGGACCGGATCACCGCAGCTGCAGGAGTCGACGAGCCGCTGACATCTCACTCATTCCGACGTGGTGGCGCGCAGCACGCTAATGGAAGCGGAGAGCTCACAGCGCGATGGATCTTCGACAGAGGAGCTT
>NW_008649008.1:135797-136332 GCF_000247585.1 Phytophthora nicotianae INRA-310 | reverse complement strand
CACCACACGTCAACATGGCGCTGCCGCTTCACTTGGGATCTGCCACACACACACACTGCTAGCACACCCAGCAAAACAATCACAAAAAATACCTCAGGTGGGAATTGGACCCAACGACCATCTTCGGGGGATCTACCACTGAGCTACTGATGTGGAGGTAAGTACAACTCAAGACAGGGCTACGTTTTGGAGGCCCGAGGGAGAATTAACCAGCCACAGTTCTTCGTGGCGGGCGACAACCCTGCTGGCCGCACCGGGTTCAGCACGGCCCCCTCAATTCACCCTCCTGGGTGGTCACTCGGGCACTGACACGCGTTGACTCGTTTCGACTTCTCGACTTGCCGTGAAAGCCAATCATTCTTATAACGTAATTACCTTTTTACGTCTTTTTACGCAATTACAACAAAATAGTATGACCATACTTTCTTCTGCATACAAGTTAATATACTTTCTTTTGTATTGCATACAAATCCACACACAGCGTCGCAAACGTCGGAACTCGGATAAATTTTGGTATGGATGAATATCATCAAGG
>NW_008649008.1:126091-129861 GCF_000247585.1 Phytophthora nicotianae INRA-310 | reverse complement strand
TATTACACAACGCTACATGGAGTAGGCTGTGAGGTGCAGCCTTTGCACAACATTTTTTATGATATGCTGCATATATTATTTTATTTACTTTGTTCGCAGCGAACTTCGCTTGGCGTACAACCAGTGTTGCACTGCGCAAGTTTCCTACACCTTCCGTGTCAATCTATTCACTTGAATCAATCAGTTTTCTTACATTTTCGACCAATCATGTCTTGTCGGCACAGTCGGCCAGGTGTCGGCAATTTTATGGTATGGATGGCCAAGGGAACCTGATCTAGATCGGCGATTGGTCGATCGGTTGATCGGCGGGATTGGGAGAGTCGACACATGGATGAACATAGATATGCGTAAGATGCAGGCTGGGATGAAAAGTAAGTAGACACATGGTAATCATCAATTAGAGTCGTTTTGCTTAGAAGCGCACAAGTCTTCATCGTTCTTCAGGGAAAGGAGGAAACTTTAACCTCATCAAGTTCGATCAAGGTATAAGCAGTGGGGACTAGTGTCGTAGTGTAAGATCTGAATAATATATTGGCCAGATCTGCCTTCACTAATGTTCCTTGTTTATGTATGACGTTGCATTTAAATTTACCTGATCCGCCAGACTCTGGGGTTTGGCTAGTGAAGTTCTTTTCAAGCCGACCTGGTGACCTCGTGTACCATCAAGATCGACAACACCAAGACGCGACGGACCTGGCGGACGCTTCGCGTTTACGACATCATCGCCAAGGCACCGAGGACCTGATACATCTCGAGTGGTCAAGACAACTGCCAAGGCGCGTGGACATGGTGAACCCCGGCGCTCAATGAGCTCACACCACAGCACGGAGGTCCTGGTGACCCCGCACCTGTTCAAGTTTAAGCACGAAGCACTGAGGTATTGATGGCCCTTACGCGCTCACATTTCCCCACCCCAGAGCATTTCCAATGGCCCCGACAAAACCTCTACAAAAAGCAAAATATGACCACGAGATGATTTTGTGTAACCCGCGCCAGTTCAACAAAAGTCATATCATACATCCTCCGCGACTATCGTCCGGTCATCCCACGACAATATTAACTCACGGGTGATCGCGGACAAAAGCTCCCTCCCTCTGCGACCCTTCGGCTCTCCTGTCAGAATTGAAAGAAGCTCGCCGAGATGCCCGTGCGCGGATGCAACTATGCTCTTATTGAAAACCTGGAGCTTGCTCGATCATGGATCTACGTGTCCTCCGACGCATCGGTTGGAATTAACCAGACTGCTAAAGACTTCTGAAGACGTGTGAAGGATACTATGAAGATCCTGGAGCCTGTTGAAGCGGCGTTGGCGTCAGCAAAGGTTGTTCGTCAGACGTGGTCAAGCATTCAGGCGCGCTTTGGACAGATACAAAAGGTAATTGGCAAGTATGTCAGATGTTCAAAGTATATGGAGTCTTTAAGGCAGTCAGTATCGACGGAGCGCGACATGATGAAGCAGGCATTAGCACTGTACAAGGAGCGCCACAACCAGCCCTTCACCTACGTCGAGTGCTACGACGTGCTATTCAAATGTCCCAAGTCTGAGAATTGACTTGATAGGTCGCCGATGCGTAGCCAGTCTTCTGTCTCAAGAAATCGAAGTTCATCGGAGGGGACAGGGAAGAAAACAACGGCGAATTATCATCGCCGAGTCAAGTTGTAGGTGGTAACACGTCTATGGAGCGCCCAACCGTGGCGTTAAAGCATCAAACGTGCCAAAGTTTAAGCGGAGAAGCTGCTACCACTTAGAACGGTGTAGGCGCAGGAAGCACTTGCTATGTCGATGACCCTGAAAGTTAAGGTTATGAAGGATCAACTTCAGCGGAACCAAGCTCAACAGCGTCTCCAACAAGAGCAAGTTCTACATAGTATGCGAGCGAATTATTTAGTGTTGTGCCAGCGAATCGCGAGCACGCTGAATACCTTAAAAATCGCCGTGCTAACTTGTTGGGCCGCCTGGAAGCTATAAGCAAAACACCGTCGTCAAGCATGCCACACGATGATGATACACAGAACACTCAAGAGGTACCAGCATCCAAAAATGAGGATGATGTTTACAACCATGATGATGTGGCTAGCCTGCCGCCCTCATCACCGGACAGCACTGGATCCCATCACACGACAGTCAAGAACCTGGAAGTGAGTCATCAACACTATCGAGTTCAAACCCCTCCATGCGTGACAGCCTGCTACCTTCTACCGCCGATGCTTCAAGACTCCCAGAGTTCACGAATATGTCACCATCGCTTTCCCCTCCATCTTCATTCACAACACCAAGCTTTCCACCAGTAGCTCAAGTAACCCAGGCTCCATCTGCTTCAATGGAGGTTTCGACAAGTGTGTTGCCTCAAGTGACTGTATTTTTTGTATACAAGGAAATTGAATGATGCAATGTTTACAACAATCAGGACTGTTCTTGGAAGTTCCTGAGTCAAGCATCACTCGAATTCTCCATAGCACGCCCACACATGCTCAATTAAGTCGGCTTGTAGTTGAGCAAGGCACGAAGCATTCTCAATTGCATTAATACGTGTAGTGGTCTCACCAACTGACCTAGGACGACAACCAAATGGGCGTGACACGCGAAGTACATAAGGAGGGTGTTCCTCTTCAGCGTCAAACACATAGGCGCGCTCATCGATATGAACGTAACATTTCTCTTCGCAAATCATTTTGTGCAAAATGATACAGGCACGCATCACTTTTGCCATGTCCAATCATTTATCCATCTTACAAGAAAGCGCTAGAATTTTTCATCGTGCTTGTAGAACACCAAAGGCACGCTCAACATCTTTTCGAATAACCTCCTGTGCTTTGGCAAAGAATTTCTGCTTGTTTCCACGAGGTTCTGGTATTGTCTTTACGAAGGCAGCCCGGTCCGGATATATACCGTCTGCCTGACAATAGGCCATGGATTAGGAATGCTCATTAACTTCAAAATGGGCTTGAGGCGCGCTTCCGTTCATGAGCTCATCAAATATTGGAGACCTATCAAGAATATTAATGACGTTCAGAGCCCCAAGCCAGCCAAAACTCGCATACCAAATCCATAGTTCTTTGTCCGCGCATGTCTCAAGAACGACATTAGGCTTCTTTTCATCCCCCTTGAATTGCCCATCCCAGTGCATGTTGTCAATGCTGCACCGCATCTTGACAAACCCACGCTGAGCATTCACCTTGAGAAGTCGCTTCAAATCAGCTTCAGTAGTTGAGCGTAGATACTCAGTACCAAATCGTTTGTCCACGGCATACACAAAATGTGTAACATTGTAGATAACAGTCTTGGACATTTCGAGGTTGTCGTCGAGAGAATCGACAGACATAGCGTGAGCAAGCACTCGCGAGGCCAATGCCACCTTCATAATCGGGTGGAACTCCATTTGCTTTGCAGCGTTTGATCGCTGCTCGAAATAAGCAGAATCTGCTTCAAGCACCCCCATTCAGAACGCGAAAGATCATAGACCTGCTCGTACGGTTGCGAATCCAAAAGTCATGATCATCGTGTACAGGATTCGGAGAGAAACACTGCTGTAGAAAACGCTCATAACGGTTTTGAAAGTATCTCTCTTTGCTTGCTCTTTTGCCCTGGTCCGGAGCCTCCACGCCGCTGGGCGTCCGTATGACATTCAGGGAGCAGCAGCTGCTGCACAAGAACGTTTTCGTCCTCTTCCCTCTCTTCCCCCTCTTCGGAGTCGAGGTAAGCATGAAGGAAACCATTGGGGATGCTCGGTGCTGCGCTACACGGGTTTAACGACATGGCGTCCTGGGGG
>NW_008649008.1:115476-125991 GCF_000247585.1 Phytophthora nicotianae INRA-310 | reverse complement strand
CAGTTTTTGTTTTTTGTTTGATCGCGTTTTTTGTCTGAACTGGTGCGATATTAAGGTCTGGTCGAAATTGATGCACGTCCGCTCAGGCTAAATTTAGCATTAGTATTGTCGGAACTGGTTGAAATTCTCTCAGAGCGAAGGACATGGTGATCCCTCTGTTGAAGAGGGAGGCTCCGCACCAGGATCTGTTGTGCGCCGGCAGCTGCGACCTGTACGAGGGATGGTCAGTAGTTAGTGGTTGGCAGTAGAAGGATCTAACCCACCCTATCTTTTGCGTACTTACCCTCAGAGGCACGTAGTGCGGTTGACTAGGTGGTCAGCTTTCAACCCCCCCCCCCCCCCCCCCCCCCCCCCCCCCAGTCCCCACCGAAGCTGAAAAGGTATAGAAGAGCTATATGGACAACGTCACTGGTTCGTAGTGGTAATGATAAGCATAACCAGATCTTGACATTATCATCAAGATATATCTTAGTCATGTGCCCAATTGCGTATTATTTAGTACTGCTAATAGCACTACTATTATTCAAGATAATAAACCGAAATAGCTACAATATACAATGCTCCTAAGCGGAAGCTTATGACAATTTTTAACGTTGTTTCTTCACTTCCAATGCCTCTTTTGAGAGAGAAATAATTTGTCTTTGTGTTGCTTGTGTGGTTTATCCGACAAAGCTACTTTCTCCATGTGAATGTCTTGGAGACGTTCGAGCCGCGCTGGCGTATAAGGTTCCGCACAAACTATGTCCCAGTATCATACGAATTTGCTGGAAGAGCGTGTGTAATCTTTTCGGGTACTCGATTCATGACTCCGAGCTTGTCCCGAACCTACTTAACTACTTGTGCACGATCGCCCACATTGGCCTAGCTATATATAGATCTCTCTGATGAGCTGCTAGGTGTGAGCTCTTCCCTTTCGCCATCCTCCTCATTGATGAGCTCAGTCACGCACTTGGTGCTGCAAACCTGTTCTTCTTTAACTCCTGTAGGGATATAGAGTTAATATTGCTATGTTGAATTTATCACCTGTTGGAGAGATCCGCGTCTTTTGTGCACAGCTCGTTGCTGCATAGATGATGGACTACGCGACCACAATCGCAGCACGGAGACTTCTCCGGTATATCTTGCCAACAGCAGTCGGCCTTAACGCACCGTGTAACTCGCGGCTTCGAGGTAGAAAATCTAGAAGTGAAGAGAAAGCGATGGAAGGAGGCAACTGCGTCTGATTTTTGAAGATTTCAATGGATTCACGGCTTCCTGCAATTATTAGTTCAATTAGTACTAAATCAGTGATACTCCCAACTCTTAGACTAATAATAATATCATTAGTAATCCCATTTTTCGAGTGTTGTAGAAGAAGTGATACTAGTATTGTGCGTTTCAACTGTTTTGGCAAAGAGGGGCCTTATTCTGAGTTTAAGCAGCAGGTGGGATGTACTATCCTATCACTTTAGCAGACCCCGACTAAACTATTGTCCTCAGACTACGAGGTCTTACCAACGGGAAAAACCCGAATGCTGGTTTCAAACAAGCTATTCAGTGTTTATCTGCTTATAGTGATGACATTCTTTGAACACTAGCGCTAGCGTGCTGTGTTTTTGCTGTACGCTTACAGCATTCCGATTGGGACTGTCGCAGTGGTGCTTGGGATTTCAACGCGTACTCTCGGTAGATGGTTGAACCAATTTCAGACTATGGGTAACGTGGATAAAACTCTTCCAGTCCAAAAGGCATCTCGGTGGCCACAAAGAGTCAATAAATTTGTTGGCGAATACGTCAAACTGCACCCTTGTTTGTACTTTGAGGAGCTAAGAGCAGCCATTAAAGAACACTTTCCAGATCTTCCTAACACTTCTGACGTAACCATGTGTCGTGCATTGCGGTTTGATTTGGATCTCTCACGTAAAAAAAAAAACTTAACAAAACGGCCCGTGAAAGCGTTCAGCCGACAGACAGGACTGGTAGCTCGGCTTTCACCTTTTTATTCGTGCCCCGAACAGCTTGTTTTTGCTGACTAGACATCGAAAGACGGACGGTCCATGATGCTCCACCACGCGTGGTCGGCCATAGGTTCACCTGCAGTAGTTACCCCACCGTTTTCTCGTGGAAAAAGAGTGTCATTGTTAGCAGCTACAGATGTGACTGGCGTTTTTGTTTGGGGTCATGTGGAGGGCACATTTACAAGGGCTGCATTTCATGAGGTGCTGCGCACTAAAATCATCCCGTATTTTTAAATCGTGGCCTCTTCCGAGGTCGATATTGATTCTCAATAACGCTAAAAGTCACATGGTGCATGAAACTGGTGCATTTTTATTCTTTTTACCGCCTTATTCTCCTGACATGAACCCGATTGAAGTGCAGTTTTGTTTACTGAAGCGATGGGTACAGAAGCACGCAAATATGGCCTTCAGGGAAAACCACAGGCAGTGTTACGAGTGGCAATGGATATGTGTGCACAAGGTCATGACGACGTTGGCGTTAACTTGTATAGGCATTGTGGGTACTCGAAGCAGGTCCTAACTTTCAAATAGATATTCATCTTGCTCTTTGGTGGCAAACGTGCTTGAGATATCGCCATGTACAAGGATGATGCTGAACCTGACGAAACACCGTATTGGCGGAGGTATTCTGTCACTCGTGGCAGTTGTTCCTGAATACGAGACTGCGTTGCACGTCGAATTGTTGTTGGATGCGCCGACTTTTTTGTGTAGACGAACAACTTTAACATGGAGCCGCTTTGTCCAGATTTTCTGAGCTTCACCGCCGCCAAAATTGTTCCAACCGCTGTAAGAGGTCGTTATCATCAAGTTTATTAGGCTGGAAAAAGTTCTGTGAAGCGATATTGCTTAGCTTTAAGTACACGACCGTATCCTGCTGCATCGGCGCCACTATCACTGATTCGAACAAACTGCCAGCCTTGGCACGCAGTGCGTCGTGCCCGAGGTTTGCAACAAAGTCGAATTGCCTAGAACGTCACTTGTCTCTGCACCGGGCTAGTGGCCCACCTCTCTTGATCGTCAAACTACAGCGGAATGCGTCCGGGAGTGGAATAGAGGCTGGGATCAAGGGTAAACCTTGCATGCTTCTTGTAGCCTACAGCGGGTGCAAGTGTACTATCGGGTGCGAATGCGCTAACGACTGCGCAAGTGCTTAAAAGTAGCTCTCCAGAAACGAAGTTTAAATTAGCGATACTCCCAGATTAGGAAGCCTGACCACATGGTCAAAGTCAGATTAGGTGGTCCGAATAGCACGGCAAAGCGAATGAAATGGACAATACTATCACCGCTATTTTCAATATGCTGGACACTACTATCGAACCCTTTCCACGACAGACAAGCATTCGCACAACTTAGTGACACATCACATTCACATTTCAACTACGTCGTGGTAGCTGGATGCTCAATATCTTTGTGATGAGTCGGTATAACGCGTTAGGCACTGCTTTAATTTTGTGGAGCTGGATGCTCAATCACCAATTAACTGAGCATCCAGCTCCACAGAATTATGTCCCCTGCTCACAAGAAAAACGATATATTCGAAATTCAATTAGGAACAGCCCTCAGCGGTACCAGAACTCTATAGTTTCTGGATAGAGGACCTCCATAACCACCTGCTTTAACACACTCCTACAAACCGTTTCTCAAAATCATCATGTGCGTCTAAAGGAGACGGGTTATGGCGCCTCACATACTCCCATTTTGGCTTCAAAGGTCTGCGTTTGTCCTAACCGTTTGGACGCCTCAGTGCTTAAATAAGCTTAAAGCGCGTTATCAGCTATCAAGTAAGAAACGAGATGACCCTATCTGAGCGACCTGATCACTGCGGAGCCACTATCTCAAAATCAAGCTTCTTTTGTACTTCCTCCGTCCGGAAATATAAGACGGTCCCTGTATTCTTGGTGCCCGGAAATTTAAGAATTAAGTACATGTATCCATTACTTATTCCTACTTCACCGAACTTAAGAACGGCTTTGATTTGTTGTGCACCTCCCCGCCACAGGCTAGTGACGGCAGGAAAAGACCAGTGTCTACTCGCAGCTTGTCCTTGGACAGGTGTGGAATTGCGTACTTGTTGCAGCTGTCAACACTCATCGACGCCTGCAGCACAGACTGAAGCGTAAGAAGTGCGCTGTCAATTTTGGTATAATGGAGCTCTTTGAATGCGCTGTCAACGTTGTTTACAAGGTTTTCGATAGTCTTTGCTCACTTCTTGTGCTGCAGCGACTGCAGTGAATTGAAAAATCCCAGGTCGTTGGCATTAAAGTCTGGTGAATTTGCAGGTTGCGAGATGATCTTCATGTCCCAGTCCTCAAGGCTACATGCGGCGGCCACTTCGGGGTCATCCACCGCAACGTGCGGTTTAGCATTGTCGCGCTGCAGCGCCACCCGCTTGCTAGACGGCCATACTTCTTTAATGTGAGGGATGACCATCCGGCATAGTGCTTGACGGTAGATTTCACGCTCGACGCTAAAAGTCTTAATGTCTAAGATCCCAACCGGTCTGTCCTTGCTAGCTCTCTCAGCGGGTTCATAAACGGCAAACGGCCACAGACCGATTTTTTCGTCCTCAATGCGATGCCGTGCAGCATGCCAACGTGGACGTGCCAGTGCACAAATAAACTTAACCTTGATAATGTAATTCTTGTTCTTCACAGTAATGTGTGACACCTCTTCATTTTTTTCTAAATATAATCGCTGCCTCTCCTTTGGATAGGGCTTGGGATTTGTTTGTTTGTCTGAATGATATGATATCCGTGCTTCCTCATCTAGCACATTGTTTATGTTTTGCTGATATAACAAGTAATTGCTAATCAGTCAGCTACAAGGAGGAAGGTTTTCTGTGGTGGTGAAGGTGTCCTCTACTTTGATGTGTTTAGGAGTCCAATTATCGTTATAAAAAAAACTATTTTTGCACTACTACAACATCGATTGCATCTAATCTAATATACGCTGACAGAATTCTACTTGTTTTAATAATAAATACTCAACGAAAGACTTTAGCTTTATAAAAGTTGCTTCGTATCAAGAACAAAGCCAGCAAGTACAAAACTGAATAAATAAGCAGCTTGGCATAACATGTAATTCTTTAAAATGTAACAGAGATTGACTAGCTAAAGTTAAACATATCCAACTTCAATTAAAAAAATAAATAGTCTACCTTCTTGCTGCTCTCATTCGACAATATAATGTCTTCTTCACCACAGTATACACACCTCGGTAATGGCATTACTCTACATACTTTATCTATGACGATTCGTTTGATAACCGAGGATATGCTCCTGCACAAGTTAATCTATACACGGACGTGTTGCTATCCAATACGTGGTATATGTTGTATTGATCGGCGCACACTGTTTCGACAAAAGTAAATATGATACCATAGCGTATAATAAAAAAAAGAACATAGTAAAGCCGGGAACAATGTCTTGAGATGAGACCCACATTCGAAGCAGACTACTTCCCGTCAGCTCGTTGCAACGTAGAGTCAGATGCTAAATACCGATACCGATGAATGATCGTGTGAGATTATGAATGCTATCTATTGTCTTGTGATGCCTGGTTTATAAAACTGTAAACATACATTTTTAGGATGTTCATTTATTTTGTCAGCTGGAGCCCATGTGTTTTGACACTTCATCACTACGTAACAGTGTTGTCCATATTTGAAAGTAGGAAATTATCGGGCAGGCTGCGGCATGAGCGTCATGTGGAGTTCTTATTAGGAACTTCTTACCGGACAGGTATCGGATAACTATTATCTCTTTCTTTTCCTTTTCTGCTTGTCGAAACACGTACGCTATCGCAAGGAGCTGCTAGAAACGGTGGAGACGAAGGCAATAATTTATACCAAACTATCAATTCTTAGGCGGGCATATTTTCTTTATCTGTACTTTGCTCATGCCCCTGATGCCATTTGCGTCTGAGTTTACTACAGTTTTATAATTTGCTTAACACATTGAGAGAAGCAGGTGCCGAGGAGTCATGTTCAAGAATAAAATGTTCTTATGACTTTTAAGCGACAAGTTTTTTTTAATACTGCCCCAGGAAAACGAGACCCGCCGGGGTAACGTTGTCGCGTATTCTACAGTATTGGCACTGTAATTGCTGCCCAAAGCATGCGGCCTTGCACTCATTCTTCATGCTAAAAGTCTTGACGTCCTGTCCACTGTTATCGGAATCGATGATACTAAACATTGTATTAACCGAAATCACGAAGCCAGACAATCCAATCTTTAGATCAATCCTGTTGTGTTGTAAAGCTGCATCTGGCTTTTCCGGAGAATGAAGATGATGGCAAATTCTACATGTGTTTGCATAAGTTGGGGAGGATCCACAAATTTTCAAATCCATCTGAAGAACTTGCTCAAGAACGCATACGTTCTTTTCTTTTCTGGGATCCCCGCGTTCTTTCTCTCTCAGGTATTTCCCCAACCTTCTGGTTTCGCAATCTCCACACGCGTTATCCGATGAGACGTTTGCTAACTTCACGGACACGGCACACCACTTTGGATTTCGCCTCCTACTGCTCAAAGCATTCCGAGCCCCATAAACCAAGACACGATGAAGGTTATCGCTACGATTGCTGCTGCTTCGATGGCCCTCGGGATCTCCAACGCTGACCACACATCGCGTCAGCTGATTCTCGGTGGTGGAGTCATTCGGAGCGGCACGAAGACGTACACCGCCGGGATCCGTACTACACCCGACGGTGACACTTACTGCGGTGGCTCCCTAATCTCGCCCACGCACATTCTTACGACGTCGATGTGCACGGGCTACAAGGAGCCAAAATTCGTGTCCGTAGGCACGCACTACCTCAACGGCACGCAGGACGGTGAGCAGATTAAGGTCGTGTCGGCCCAGAACCACACGTCGCTGAATTTCTCCAGCGGCACGTACGACTTCGCTCTTCTGACTCTGGAGAAGCCGAGCAAGTTCACCCCCGTCAAGCTTCCCAAAGCGGATGGTTCGGACGTTAAACCCGGCATGTGGTCGAAGGCCATGGGATGGGGAGTCACCAGCTACCCCAACGGCTCCCTCTCTTACGAACTGCAGGGTGTAAGCCTTGAGGTGTGGGCCAACGATGAATGCTCGCGGGTGTTCAATATCGGTGACACGAGCGTGTGTGCCGGTGGTATGCCTGAAAAAGACGCGTGCGTGGCTGACACTGGTGGCCCACTGATCAAGGAGAACGGCCAGGGAGACTTGGATGACGTCCTAATTGGTCTGGTCAACTGGGGCTACGGCTGCGGCGACGCAGGATCGCCCACCGTCTACTCTCGTGTGTCGACCGCTATCGAGTGGATCAATTCTGTCACCTCTGGCTCGACACATACCAAGGGTCAATAAACAAACAAATTGCTTTCATATGGATGAGCCAATTTCGCCCATGTAACGGTAGTTCAGTTGTCATAACTCTCAATCCATACCTTAAATTCACTCTTGGCAAAATGCTACTAGTACTAATATTAATTGACACTCCTGTTTGTTTCGAATTCAGACTAAAACACCCATTAAAATTTTGATGGGTTATTTTCGTCTAAATGCCATCCTAAAGCCGAAAAACCCGAATTTAAACTTTGACTACAGATTTCCAGATTTTTGTGAATTTTACGTTTCTAAATTATTTTCACGCAGACTTGTTGTTGGATTTACGCTGTTTTTGTACATTAACTGTAAGTAGTACAAAACAAGTTTTGCTTACTTGTCAGATTTACATCCGCCAAAAAAGGATACCATTTTCATCGTTATCTTGAATAGTTTTGTACGCCTGGCTGCACCTCCAGTAGCTACAAATAGTAACCCGGGCAAGTCGTCGATTCGGCAATTACCAGCCATGCTAATGGATCACTCTCATACGAGTTTCAGGGTGAGAGTGTTGAGGTACGAAAATAGCTTTAACACGCATTGATTGTATGAGCCTGCAGTTTTCGGATTGTACGGCAGGTCTAATAATTACATACTCCAGTATTTATATTCTAGGCACTAGTATACATACATGTATTTCGAAAGCTTGAAGCACGGTGAATCAATCTATGATACCGTCAACGCCATATCTAATGGTAGCAGACCACAAATGCTCGCCGTTAAAACGCGAACTTTTTTCACATTCGAATGGAGGAACAGGCGCTTAAAGATAGGCAGTGTAGCTGCCAATATCCTGGGTGCGTAGTGGTACAGCGGCGGAATATTCCAATGTGTCGGAGTGTTGCAAGTCCGTGACATTAGGTTTGCAACAACAGCAGCAAATAATAATAATAAAGTAATACATCATCGAGAGCATCGTGGCCATGTCTTGCAGCTCATACTCGCTTCGCTGTGCTGCCTTGTTTGTTTCCTACATAGTGTTCGCAGAAACATGAATAATTTATCGAAAATAATAGAAGTACTTCGAAGTAGAATTTAACCACATTCGGCCAAGTTTGTTGTTTTTGGCCTGAAGTTTCATATATACAATTCTGGGACCACCTCCCCTACTTTTACTTTGGGTACCGTGCCCACAATTTGTAGTAGACTGGCCGGATTGTGTCTTGCTTATAGCAACATCGTATTTTGCAAGCTATCAAACACTTCAGTTGTGTAAATCTAGATGCTTTGGAGGCCAGTGATTTTTTTTAATGCTTTGGAGGCCAGTGTACGATTTACATAACGAGAGGTGTGTGTGTTTTCAAATAAAGGCAGACAGACTTGAAAATGTCTGGAATTCAATTTTCGTTGCCACGACAGTTCATAATTAACAGTGGATTCAGCCAGTGGATTCAAGTAATATTGGGGTTTTGCTGCACATGCGGTGACTGGTGATAAATAATTGACATTTGATGATAAACTTGATGCCAACTAAAACATATTGAGCCTTGAGTTTATTGGTGGATTTTTAGAAGTTATTTGGATTGTCTCATCCTCTTTGAATTAGCGTATCAGAGTGCTAGTTCACTATTGGCAGGCTTCCCTGTCCATAGAGAATGGGCTCACTGCCTGAATGAATTGTTCAGAAATAGCTGTAGAATAAAATGGCTTCACTATTTATTTATGGTATTGTGAAAACCGCTTCGATTGTCCGACGATTTGCACGCATAAAACAGCGCATAAAGCTAAAACAAAGGGACTAAAAAGGACATATAATTGTGATAAAACGTCGAATAATTTGAATTGTGTAAGCTAATTCATAGATGCCCTCATGGAAAACTGAAGCTAATGCAAGCCCTCAATTGTCTCCTGCGGGAAAGCACAGCTTGGATGCATCGATATCCTGCTACCAAGGAGTCATCCAAAGTAATTTCACAACAGTAATTAACCGGTTTGCCTCCGCAACTGCATCAATCTCTATGGAAATGCATTCACGAGGGGTCTCTGTTTTAGACACGTCATCGTTTTTGCGATGACCTGGTCTTGGAATGCCGAGGAGGGATCCGACATTCAGACCGATTAAGAGATAAATCGGTCGTTCAGCTGTAAATCGGCTGTTCAGATTGATTTGTAAATCAAATCAGCCGAACACACCAATGCATAAATCGCCTTGGAAATGTGAGGTGGCCTCTCTAAATACTTGTGACCTGGTCTGATTTATAAATAAAACCGAGCTTCATTGTCTAATTAAGCCTCTAAATGGTCGGATTTGTAATCGGATTAGACATTCGAAGCGGTTTTCATAATAACAGTTGTGCAGCCTATTCTAATAAAAGCCGTTTGAAAACTTAAGCAAAGGCAGTCTAGTTAACATGTACACTAAGTTATTTAGTGCTGTCCTGCACCTCTAATGACAGTCGTCGGACAGTTGTGTTCTCAATTTGCTCTTCATGCATTTGAGTATGCTGAAGTCGTCTTCAACAGTATGATAAGCGTATTGGAACTCTGGCTAAGATGGTAAATTAGTTTTACAGGTATAGATTCTGGACGAAGAATTTTTCCGAATGTTATCGACGAGTGGGAGTGCGTTGAATTCACTCTAACGTTGAGGGTGTTGCGGCTGAAGATGCTGCGTCAGATTATCACGTCGAAAGGCACTGAACATCGTTGGTTTGGTGGATTTCTTACACTACTTTGAAGTTAGAAAGTCAAGGGTGGCTTCACTGGCAATTCCGCGTGGCCCCACGACCATTAATAATTGTAGCGAGTCGGCGGATCCCCAGTTCATTCTCGTACTGTGGTAGCCAGGCATTGCATTTGTCATGTACACGCTTCTTGCGGTTGCGTATGGCGTCGTTGACATTTTGAATTGAGCGCTTTGATCAGGACTTGGTCATGACGAGCCGATGAAACTGGGCGATGAGCTCCCTACGCGAATATAATAGTAAGCTGGTAGTTTCGAACCGATTCAACGTGGGTTTTGATACTCAAAATCTGCAAATATATAGCCTGCAGACTTTGTGCGAGTGAGGCATAAACGCCTGAATTTTCGAATCCTGACTATTGGGCATTATTGATATGGATGAATATCATCAAGGTGCCGACACATAATTTTATCATCATTTAAGTATAGGAAAATGGCAGCAGTGTGCGCCATTTGACCAATGACATT
>NW_008649008.1:109381-111601 GCF_000247585.1 Phytophthora nicotianae INRA-310 | reverse complement strand
CCAGTGTTGCACTGCGCAAGTTTCCTACACCTTCCGTGTCAATCTATTCACTTGAATCAATCAGTTTTCTTACATTTTCGACCAATCATGTCTTGTCGGCACAGTCGGCCAGGTGTCGGCAATTTTATGGTATGGTGCGCCATCGGCATGAATAAAAGTGAGAATATCTCCACCGGTAGTTGAGTAAAACTAAACGTAAATTAACTACGATTGGGCTTCAAAATAAAAAAAATAACATTATAGTGGTGACTACGGTCTTGGAAGAGCACACACACATTATTTTTTATCTATGCTGCCAAATCGGTATTATGTGCCCCCGCCGAGTGAAGCGCCATAGATCACGTGCGTCAGCTAAAAATGCTCCATGGTCATTGTCGATACCGATACTGTCTTAGCATTCTCCGGGACCAATTCCTGAGCGTGTTATTCGAGTTTATATGAAACGTAAGGCAACCCCACCGAGCGAAGCGAGGCGATTTGTGCTCCTGCTGTGTTTCAAGCTGCGTAAAGAGCCCCTCTTGCGCGGCTCCGCTCGACTTGCATCTTTGATAGTGCTGGTGGTGCGATGGGTCAATTGGATGAGGCTTTTCCTGCTTCTATCGATGGATGTTCCTTGGAGGCGGGAGATATCGATGACCACACAGCATTTGCACGATCTAGGAAAAAGTGCACCAAAGTTCTAGTTCACTGTTACCTCCTCCAGTGGCGTTGACAAACCGCCACAGGGCAGCCAGTTTTATTGAAAGTGAAGGGATAGCAACGTAATACACTATCATACGCGTGCCTTCACGATTTAACGCTGAGCGGAAGGTGTGCTGTGCAAACTCTTGGATTAATCCCATATGCTGCTTGTTCATGCAGTCGTGCTCGAGTGTCCTTCCCGAACAGCGAAAGTCGCTGCAGTCTCGTATAGTACCGACCTAGCGTCTACAATACATTATTGTACATGGGTTCAAGCGTACAAAAATCAAATACTAACCACGTAGTGACCCGTTATCGGAAGTACTAACAGCCAAGCATGATGGATGGACCGCAGTGCTTAATCCGTCCTCGTAACAGCTAGTGTTTGGCCATGTGGCCACGATTGAGGCAGGGTGACAGTGTATATACTTCGAAGTGGGGTACTTATTCAAGAACCTCGTCCACAGACAAACACGAACTGGCTGGTGATCTGTCGATGTTGCCTGTTGTGGAATTGCATATGGATTATCCCCCGCCATATTCGTAGGGTTTATCGCCACCCCACACGTTTTCAAATCGGTTCGATTTGAAGCCAAGGTGCCGAGTCAATGAATTCGATACTGTCGATCCAATTCATCGAATCCCGCCGTCGCAGAAGGCACCACAACCGCGCTCTGGCTTAACGGCACACGAGACTTGATCACGATGGGATCTTGACGACCTGCAGTCCACTCTGGTTTTCGCCGCTTACTGCACACCGCATTCCAAGCACCGTCAACGTCCACTTCACGAACAGTATGAAGGTCGTCTCCACTCTAGCTGCTGCTTCGCTCGCTCTTGGAGCCGTCGCTGCCAACCCTGCCGGCGAGCACGTTGAGCGTCAGCTTGTCCTCGGCGGAGGTGAAGTCCCCGTCGGTACGAAGGCGTACACTACTGGTATCCGCTCTACCGCGGATGGCAACACTTACTGCGGTGGCGCTCTTATCTCTCCTACTCACGTGCTTACTACCGGATCATGCACGGGCTTCCAGCAGCCGAACTTTGTGGCTGTGGGCACGCACTACATCAACGGCACGAAGGATGGCGAGCAGATCAAGGTCATGTCTGCTCAGAACCACACCCTTTATAACGACTCCAGCGCGTCGTACGACTTTGCGTTGTTGACGCTGGAGAAGCCCAGCAAGTTCAGCCCTATCAAGCTCCCCAACGCTGATGACTCGGACATCGTCGCAGGTATGTGGACCAAGGTCATGGGCTGGGGTGACACCAGCTTCCCCAACGGCACTCGTTCCAACGAGCTCCAGGGTGTCGGCCTGGAGGTGTGGAACAACGAAGACTGCGCTCCTCTATTTGTTGTCGACAACTCGTCGGTCTGTGCTGGCGGTGCTCCTGGTAGGGACTCGTGCGTCGGTGACACAGGTGCCCCGCTGGTCAAGGAGAAGGGTCAGGGAGATGCGGATGATATTCTGATTGGCTTGGTGAGCTGGGGCTCTGGCTGTGGTGACCAGGGTATCCCCGCCGTGTACTCGCGTGTGTCGG
>NW_008649008.1:101537-107180 GCF_000247585.1 Phytophthora nicotianae INRA-310 | reverse complement strand
TCCGCAGTCAGTTATCAAGATGAAGGGGCGATACACCGTCAATCCGTTCCCAGAACTCTCTCTAACCGAGGCCGACCGAGTCTCGCTCGAAGACCTGGCCAATGCCTACATCATGTCCAACTTGGAGCTGTGCATGAAATTTATGAGTACCGGTAGAAGGGTGGATCCTGCGCGCTGGAAGCCTCTGAAGGAGAGGAAAGGACTCAAGATCTACTCCGAGAGAAAGGAAAGCGTGGGTACAGCCAAAGCCGACGAAGCAACCGGCGCGGGACTACCTACGATTCTCTGCGTTGGCACCAAGGAGGGGAAGCTGGACGACCTCATGTTCGGCATCATCAGTGAAGACCTGGAAACCATGCGCATGAAGGCTTCGTACGCCGACAGTTTCAGTGCCGCAGCCGTGCTCGATGGTGTGGTCATGCCGTCCCTAGAAGACCCGTTCCGGTCGCTGGTCGTCAAGTGGATGGAGCTCGATATCCCCTTCAACTCCACCGGACTCATCAAGAACCGCGACTACATTTACCTCGAGGGTATCGGTATCGTCCGAAATGCAGCTGGTGAGCGTTTTGGCTACAGTCTCCTCCACTCGGTGAACTTCCCTCAAACGCACGCACTGCCGAGCCGCGTGCGTGGCAACATCTCCTTCATCGCCTACTGGCGCGAGATCGGCAACAACACAATGGAAATGTACGCGACGGGTATCATCGATCCCGTGGACGAGGGTAGTCTGATCCGCAAACTGGTTCTACCAGTCGTGGCCACCTTGTTCCTCGGAAGTCTCGAGTACGTGTACTGCGGCCAAATGCGCAAGTTGACGTACATGCTGGAGCGACGCTACGAGGAATCCAAGACGCGCGGCGCTCCCAACAAGAAAAGCTCTTGTGTCACGTGTTCCACTCCGATCACTGGCCGAAGACTGGGCGACTTTGGCAAGTCCAACAGCACGTGTAAGCTCTGCTTCGGCTTCGTGTGCCACGCGTGTAAGATCGTCCGCAAGTTGAGCTTTGTGGACCCGGACTTGCTGATGACGCAGCGGAAGGTGACGTTCTGCACCAAGTGCATGTGCGAGGCGACGAGCATGAATGCCATTGACATCGCGCGTGCCAGATTGCTGGGCGTGAAGAATGGAGTCAACTCTAGTGCAGCCACCGGCTACTCTTCTATCAGCAACCTGTCCGATGTATCTTACTGCAGCCAGTAGTGTTTCAAACAGTAAGTGAGTTGATGCCTCACTTCAAGTCTACGTTTTATTATTTTTTTTCAGTTGAGTCAACTTGTGTTCAACTATACACAGAAATTAGACTTGCTGGGTCTTGGTCACCGAGGTGATCCACTCAATAGCAACCGACACACGCGAGTACACGGCGGGGATACCCTGGTCACCACAGCCAGAGCCCCAGCCCACCAAACCGATACTCTGATTATCGAGGCGTGCTGCATTTTAGCCATCTACGGAGAACACTCGCCGCTTGTGATCGACTCGATCCATGCGCGTACACGAGACACAATTCCGAACGCAGTCGGGTCCCATCCCTTCCGCAAGTGTCACCCCAGCTCACAAGACCAAGCAGCACGTCGTCCTCACCCTCAGTCTCCTTGACCAACGGACCACCCGAGTCACCATAGCAAGGACTCGTATCTAGCCCGCCAGCACAGGTCACGGTTTCATCACTCATTCTTCGTTGCTTTTCAATTGTAGCTTCACATGCTGGAGCTCATACGACGTGGTCCCGTTTTCATCAGTTCGACCCCATCCACTCGCTGTGACCCGTTCGCCAGTTTTCAGGTCAGAACCATCGGCCGCTGCGAGTTTCACGGGCTTAAACTTGCTTGGCCGCTCAAGTTTCAACAGAACGAAATCGTTCGACATCTGATCTCCGTCAGTCGTGTAGTTTGGGTGGTTTGTGATCGACACAACTCGAATCTGCTCACCATCTTGCGTTCCGTTGAGGTAGTGCGAGCCAATCGATACCCAACGGATATCACCAGGCACACAGTGCGATGCACCCAACACATACGTCGGGGTGATAAGTGAACCCGCGCAAAAGTTATCGCCCTCGACTGTGGATCGAAGACCAGTCGTGTAGGTCTTGGTGCCGGGTTCGGTGGTCTCTCCGCCGACAATAAGTTTACGCTCTGACTGCACGAATTGATCGGGGTCACTATGTCCATCGATAGGGTTTAAGATGGAAGCGAGGGTGACAGTTGAGAGGACAATAGAGGTGGAGATCTTCATTGCGCTGGACGTTCGGGGTAGTTGGTTGCTTGCTAGGAAGTAAGAGTTGAAATGACAGTGTCGTTTCACAGTAGGTAAATCACGCGAGCTGTGATTCCAATGCGACATTGGAATGCCTTTGCAGTTCAGCAATCTCCATTCGTGTGTTTTCAAAGCACGAAATCAAGGCTTACGTGAATTAAAAATCACATAAACCAATGGTCACGTGCTTCCGTGTGCGGTATACTTTACCAGGATGGGAAACCTTTCAAGATCGATATAATCGAAGGATTTCCTACACGTATTTTGTTTTTCAAAGCAGACATGTATCAATCTCAGTTGTGGGTAACATAGCAACGTGTGAGTTGTCGTTCAGCGTTGTTCACAGACTTCCAAACCGAATATTAATGTACTAACATCGGTTCTATCGCGATATGTCTCCAAGAGACAAATTTATTAATGAGCAAAAGAAAGCAGGACTCCCAACTAGTCCTGGTACATGTAAAGCACTGTTAATAGGGGGCTCCTAGTGCGCCGGAGGCTAGTGCCGCGGCACCATGCCAACTACATAAACTGCCCCATACTCAAAGGCACTTCATAATCATCTTTCACGCCGACCGCACAATCACCTCCTCATGTAGGTCGAGTTGTCTGACTGTGAGCTTGAGCTTGACCATTGTGACAGGTTCAAAAATTCTCTGGATTTTGTATCCAGAGTCCTAGCCGGGATTGTAACGGCGTGTAATCCTTTGATTATTAATACCCAGCCTCAACACGATATAGATACATCCCCGTGTTCTATTTATTGGCTTGCAATAAAAAGTAACCTTTTGGATATTTATATTATCCGTGAAGGTTGACCCATCCAGAGAAGATTATAATTAGGGGATTAATTCGTTATTCTTCGATTGTTGTCTTGAAATTTGTAACCAAAAACGTCCATAACGCTTTCACGTCTGTCCTACCCCTTCTTTTTTGTACCACGACCGTACCACCACCGTTTATTAGAGTGGACCACATGTATACATATATATATCTAGAAACAGTTAAAACAACACGCAAGCCTCGAAAGGAAAAGAAGATAAACCAACGCAAAAAGCATGAAGTAATACATTAAATAGAGTCGGCACACATTAATGTGTGTTGTACATCACTGTATGTGGCTTACATTTTCTAGACTTAGTGTTTTTCAAGAAGATCCAAGAGCACCCACCAATGGACGGAAGATCGCTGGCACGTGAGTTGCTGCGTGCACGAGTTAGCGAGCTCATGGACATGAAGAACAAGCTGGAGCAGATTGGCACGAACCTAGAGAGTATACTTAAACTGCAGATGGAGCTACTGTCTCGGATCGAAGAAGAAGAGGAGAGCAGTTACGCCTTGGCTTCTGACGTGGACAGCGCAAACATGTTTCCAGACCTATCTTTTGGAGTGTTGTTGGAGCTGGCAGTGCACAAACTGAATGGGAATACATGTATTTGAGTGTTATCTGAGTCAACTACTTTAATTCATCAAGTAGCTTGTCGCCAATAGCCTTCGCTTTCTCAGTAGTGGCACGAGATCTGCGGCGCTCTCGTGAATTGCACATAATCATCCACAGCATTCGCAGTCGCATGACCTGCACGTCATCTTTTGAGACTTTGGTGTGCTGCCATAGTAGATTCTCGGTTACGTAGCTATAGGCTTGACCCACCACAAAGGCCCCGCAGCTCGCGTAGTCTGGTTGCTGGGGCTTCTCAACCCACTTAATAGGATCCACTTCCAGCTTCGTGTTGGGTGCTGAAGCTTGGCACCATCGCTCCACAAAACCTCTGAGCCCTTCTTTCACAAGCTTATTCTCATTGTCGGTAATGCCGTTCCATTCTGCCTCCATGTCTTCGTGATATTCGTCATCAATAAGCGGCTCATAAAGATAAACATGCACCTTTAACCTGTCTGCGGCTGCGTTGTAGCGAAGTCGGGCTATAATGACTCCCCAGTGATTTTGCTTCAGGTTAAAGGGGTGGAGAATGAACCTCGTAGCAATAATTGGGCTGGTTGGCAACCTTGGCCATCCGACGGCCGATGTCAAAGATGACAGCACGTAGCACTGCTCAACCACTTCTGATAGGGATTCCATACAGAAATCAACGGGGCTGTCGTTCAACCAACCTCTGCACAATCCACCCACAATGTTGTCGAAAGCGATGATGCCCTTGCCTGACTTTGGCGCGAATTCAGAACTCAGTCGGCTAATTGTAAATTTTGAAATGACCTCATTTGCCATGGCCCAATGTCGGTTGCAAACCGCATCAGAAGATAGGCCAGTCATTCCAGTCTCCGCTCCAAAAAGATCCACATTAGAGACAACCTTGCGCCAATCTCGTTCCAGCCATTTCCTGTCGTCAAACCATGACCGTATGTTGCTCTTGACGGCGTAGAAAGCTGTCAGCGCGCCAACGTATTTCCTAGAAGCACATATAGTTAAAGCAACCTTCTTATGGCAACCTTCCAAGAGCAACCATACAAATAAAGCAGCTTTACCCGCTAAACTTCCACAGTTTAGGGTCAATGGACGCGACGATGTCCAACCCGATTCCTTGCTTCTTGATCTTGTCCGCAAGAGGGCCTGGTCCACGTTGTTCATTCTTTGCGTCCTTGATGGCAGCCTCCATAGATCGCGTGAGATCAGCAGGAATTACAAACGGGTGCATGTAGGTACCGGTTCGCATCGCCTCCCAGCTGCACTGAATGGTCCGTGAACTGAGGTAAGCGTCCTCCAACTGGATAGGGTATTTGTCCATCATGTCTGCCACCACCTTCAAATTCGAGGTGTTTCGCGCCCAGATGACGAACTCGTCAAGCTGCACGGTAAGATTACTTGGATATTTGTGCACTGCAAGACGCGTAGCAATCTTCGTCTGTCGTAGCTGCTTGGTTGTTGTCCGTGGTCGTCCTTGACCCTTCGGCTTCGGAACGCTAATAATATCCACTTGACGGGCGGGAGGTGCCACAGACGCATGAGATGCATTTACGTCAATAGACATATCTTCCCCATCTCCTTCATCCTGGAGATTTTCATCAGAGCTGTCTTTCGGAGTTTCCTTTGTGATCTCAGATGGCTGAGTTGGAGGAACCGTCTCGCCATCACTACTGTCATCCGTGATGTCTGCAGAGTCTGCACTGGTTTCCAGCGTTTCCATAAGACACGCCGTTCCCATTGCTTCTACAGGATCTAAAAGCGAGAAATTGCCAGCTTTCGTGTCCTCGTCCTCGCCTCCTTCGTCGTTGCTACTCACAAAGGTACCCTTTTCGCCAACACGCAGCCCAATATCCACAGTCTCCTTCCACGCACTCAGCTCCTGGTAGTAATCAGCACTGGACAACTCGGATAAATGCTGTAGCAAAGGCTCTAACATGGCCTTAGCGTAAGAATACTTCTCGGCAGA
>NW_008649008.1:75013-83519 GCF_000247585.1 Phytophthora nicotianae INRA-310 | reverse complement strand
TATTACCCGGAAATTTTTGAAATCTAATAAAAGCAACCATAGGCCGAATTATAGCAACCATTCATGTCGCAGATACGGTTGCGGTAACCACTCCGAATTTTCCCGATGGTTTGATCGGTGAACGGCTGAGGAGAGCTTTCTGCTTCCGTGTCCAGATGCTATCCCAGCCTCCGCCTCAGCCCTAGTCCACAACTTTCGTGCAACACTCATAGTTTATGTGTACCCATCGGGGTGACAACCATCCACAGTTCAGCCGGCGAGAGCAACGTCGCAGGCTGTGTCTGTAACTTGCATTTATCGACGGCCGTACCTCGTGTTTTCATGACTACTGACTGTACGTTGATACGTGGAGTACAAGTATCTAACGGTCAGGGTGTTTACTGGTGCGTAGCATTTCTTCAACAGGTTAGAACCACTACTCTATTTGAAACAAAACACTTGTAACTTTTGCTGAAATAAGGTAATGGATGTACACATTTGTTTTTGAGCTCTGGCAGTACTCGTAAACTACACTGATACAGTAAGCAGATGCTGCCGCTTTTTTCGCAGCCGCAGCGTGTATGTGCGTTTTAATCCAATTAAGGGCAAAACTGTCACGGTGGGATACTGTAGATTCTAGTGACTGTCCGTCATCTGTATTTTGTAATCTGCTGAGCTATTGAGAGACTTCCAAAGCATACCCGTACCTCTGAGAAACGAACTGTACCAATTGTAGAAAGACTACATGTAACAATATCAAAGAAAATGTGCACAACTATTTAAAAACGCCAGGTTTGGTCAGCAACTCACCAAAAATATGCGATAAGCACAAACTTATTTGCCTGCCATTACGATGCCTTGAGCTGTCTTGGAACATCGTTACACCGATCTCTCTACATTTGCCCTAAAAACATTATTCTTCGGGGTCCAACTCTTTTAGAATAATTAAGTGATCGGTGTACGTAAAACATGTAACTCCGATACACGTGTACGACAAAATCTAAAAAGAGTTATTCCAAAAAATAAATTGTCCCGAAATTAAAGATGTTAAATCTGGTAGCTTAGTGAAAGCACACGCCAGTAGCAACAGACTCAATCCACGGGCGAGCACTCGACACGCGGGAGTAAATGCTAGGATACCCAGGTTTACCACAATCGCCACCCCAACTTGATATCCCAACCAATACGTCACCACTCGGACGCTCCACCACCACTGGGCCACCATAGTCACCCGTGCATGATGTCACATTAGGGGCACCACGCGAACACAACATGCTGTCATCCACTTTCGTTTCCTTCAAGCAGTTCGCGTTGCTCATCAACTGCACGTCTTCTCGCGTCAGCTCGTAAGCCATAGTGTCCTCGCCTCCCGTGTCGTCCCAACCCATTTTAGCAGCCCACTCACCGTCCTTGACGTCGGAATCGTCTGCGGCTGCCAACGCCACCGGTTTGAATGAGCTGGTTTTCTCCAGAACGAGAATAGTGAAGTCGTCAGTGAAGCCCCCAAGTGAGCTATTTGGATGGTTGAGTATCGCGACGACCTTGATCTGTTCGCCGTCTTGTGTACCATTGGCGTAGTGCGAACCAATTGAAGCCCAGCGGATGTTATCCCTGATGCTATTTGATCCGACCAGTAGATGTCTCGGAGTAATCAGAGTTGCACTGCAGAAATTGTTACCTCCAACGGTAGAACGAAGACCAACAACGTACGTCTTGGTGCCACTGGGTACGATACTTGTCTTGCTGAGCGGGTAGTTTGATCCATCGTTGGTGTCTTGCAGCGAAGTCTCGATTGCGCCGCTGGTGAGATTGTTTCCTGGGATTAAATTGGAGACCGGGACAGTGTAAACGTTCGACGATCCTCCTTCCACGGCTGCCAGCATCCATGCAGCGAAACTAAGAGAGGAAACAAGCTTCATCGCGTGCATTCAACCAGGAGGAAAAGTATGAATGAAGCTGGTTCACACAGCAGCAACCCACGTGGCAGGATTAAGATGAATTTCGTGGTTTTACAAAGCTTTCCCTGTCGCCGCTGTTTTGCATAGACGAGAGTGGAATGAGCAAAACACAGATGTGCATGCCACTCTATGAACAAGCTTCACGAACATAAAGTAGCTTTCCAATTCTTGAAGTAAAGCTGTATAGGGGGTGCCACCCCCGGGGTGGTACCGCCGGGAAACATAAAGTAAAGGAACGAACGTAGACAGTCTCCACAGACAGGCACTATAATCCATAGTATACCTGCTTCAAGTGTATGAGTAGTAATACACGTACTGGAACTACTATCGTTATGCATGAACTTATTTAATATATTGTTTGGTAGCAACTAGTGATATTGCGTCAACCCGTTTAGCTTCCTCCAACAAGTACTGTAGAGCGAGAAAAAACATTTCGGGAAACTGGCCCGATTTCCCGAAATAAAAGAGGTCTTGCGTAAATTTGACAGTAATCGGAATTCCGATCCAAAATTTATCCCAGACTGGAATTGGCACGTTGGATGTGCATTGACCCCATGATTACCCCGCGATGAAGGTATCGTCGAGTGCTGTGCGTGCATGCCCCACACATCCCAAACGCTTTGTGTTACTCTAATACACGTAACGCCTTACTGAGGTCCCAAAGGACGCGTGGCGCGTTGTTTTAGTCTCGGAAGTGGCAATGATGGCATTTTGGAAGCGTATATATTTGCTTGAAAGTTCATAAAACGCAAGCTGCCCTGGCAACAGAGATCTAAATGCCGGTAATCTTTAGCCTGAATTCGAAAAAAAATCCCATGTGTTAATGTGACTATGTGACTCCTTTGAGTTTTTTCTTTCCCCGTTTTTTACTTCAAATTTGTGAGGTCTATGAACACCATGGTTGTTGACGGTAAGCACATCCCTCAGACCAAGCCTGGATAGATTCTGCACCCGTCTGCCTGCCTACAGTTCATCAGAATGATCAAACAGTTTTAATTCTCTCCCCGACGACCCACAAACGTGTCAACCAAGGACTATGTTTCGCGTTCTTGCTTTTGGGCTTGTGTGCATCGGGTCTTCTGCACGTGCCTATGAGACTGACACTCAGCGACAACTCATCATGAGCGGAGAAGTTGTACCGACTGGCACCAAGACTTACGTTGCCAGCCTTCGATCAACGCGCGACGGCAATAATTTGTGCGGCGGTAGTCTTATCTCTCCGACACATGTCCTCACAGCGTCGCACTGCGTGGTCTACGACATTCGCTGGGCCTCAGTTGGGACTCACTACCGCAACGGCACTCTGGATGGCGAACAAATCCGGGTCGTGTCAGTCATGCCCAACCAAAACTACTCCGAGAATGTGCTCTATGCCGACGATTACATGGTACTCGAGCTCCAGAGGCCAAGCAAGTTCAAGCCTGTGAAGCTCGCTGCTCCCGACGACTCCGACTTCAAAGCGGGGAAGTGGTCTGTAACAATGGGGTGGGGCACAGATGCGGAGGTCAATGGTACCAATCCTTACGAGCTACAGCGCGTAGACCTTCAGCTTGTGAGTGATGAGGCATGTGCTGCTAATGCCACCATCGACTCCAGTATGGTGTGCGCAGGCGGAGTTCTCAACCATGATTCTTGCTTTGGAGACTCCGGTGGGCCTCTCATCCTGGAAGGGTCGGACACAACAGAGGACGTGCTAATTGGAATCGTGAGCTGGAGCAAAGACAATACGTGCGGACGAGAAGGCTACCCTGGCGTCTACTCTCGAGTTTCCAATGCTCGAGCTTGGATTGATTCCATTACGGGTGGTAACGGCACTTGCATGGCTTAAAACATCAACCTTATTGTGCTATGAATGCGTAGGTTAATAGAACGAAGATGGAACACGTATCGGTACTAAACTTCTCTTAGCAACCACATTTCACATATTTGTGAGTTCACAGATCCACATTTCACGATTCACACAACATTCTTTAGTTTTCTAAGAAAAACATTTTCTTAAAATCTTCACCAGCAACTACCCCAAGTAAACCCAATCTGTAGATACTTGGAATCCCATCTATAGGACGCTGACGATCCGCCAGTCGACATCATCCGGCTGTGTAACAAGCGATTCAAAGCGCCACACAGCGGACGAATTTTTCTCAAACACCTGGTCCTCGGCTTCCGTTGTCACGACTTCCAAGTGCTCCACCGCATCCAGTTGCACATCCAACCGCAGACGCTCAATCATGACCGTGTGGTCTTCCGGACTGATATTCTCCATTGGGTTCACCACCACCTTCTCTTTCTCCTCCACTTTATCTCCTTTGTCCTCCTCTAGCTCAGCCACCTGCGCTCGGTTGTAGGCTTCGAGCGCTTCCTCCTGCTTCAGCTCGGCCAGCGACATCCGGTCCCAGTGGACGTCGTACAGGTAAACCCCATTAATGTCCAGCTGTTTGAGTGTGAACCGGTTGCCAGTCTTACTCGTCTGCTTCATAGCGAAGAGGAAGGCGTCGTAGCAGGTCTCGGACAGTCCGGATTTCATCTTCTCAGCCGCTGGGGACTCGGAGATGGCGCCCGTGGCGAAGTTAACGAACTCTGTAGAGTACATGGTATTCACAGCCAAGTCGCAGGCGAAGCGAGCGCCATTTAAAAAATCAACGGCGTCGATCTCGGTGTTGGTGGGCAGCTGCAGTTTAGTGAAGAGGAGGTAGTTGTGTAGCATCCAATTGGACGGAGGGAAGACGCTGTGCTCACGGTATCGTTCCATCTGAGTCACTCGTTCCATGGCACGATTAGCGAATTGCAGCACTCCATCAGGACCGTCGAGGACGGAAGGTTTCGCATCGGAGGAAGACGAAAAGTGCTGCAGGGGGGGGGATTGATACAAAGTATTAGCGTCGAATTTGAGCTTGTTAGAGAGCGTTTTAAAAAGGATATTTTTTGGTAGGGTGGTGTAGGGCGTACATGCAATGAGGAGGAGGCCGACGACGTGAGGTGCGGAGGTCTGCGGAGACGCACCGCGACGCGCACACCACGACGGATCACCTGCATCTGGGCTCAGATAACTGTGTGATTTTGTGTGGCCGATTAAAGATCGCAATGTGATTGGTGGAAATAAGATTCCAGTTTTGGAATCTCCTTGCAGTATACTTAGTAAAATATATTGCTACTCGATGATTTACAGCACTGTTGAAGTTGACTATGCGCCAGTTGACGTCTCCATGTTCCACCACGAGTGACTCGAAGACGCGGATGGAGCTGATGTCTCTCCTCACAATGATCCGCTCCGAGTCCTTGGTCACTGCTTCGATAGTGTGGGTCGTGTTGAGCAGCGTTTTCAGTTGGTTCTGCTCGAACACCGTCGAAGTGTCATAGTCTTGAAGCGAAATGTCCTCCATCATGTTATGGACGTGGTCTTTCAGGATGTCAGACTCGCGTACGGGTTCTCTGATGCTCGGGCCCTTCAAGGGTGATCCTGCTGGCCTCTTTCTGCGGATGTCAACCGCAATTCTGCCAGCCGTGTCTCTGAACTTGTTCATCATTGCCTGCAGTCTCCCCTTGATTGTTCACCCCGATTAAATGAGCGTCAACGACGTTGAACTCTGTGAGTGTAACACGATATGCTGTTCGTAGCACGTGAGTGAGAGCACAGCCTCAATCTCACCGAGAACGTCTGGCTTGGGACTCTTTCTTGCTGGGTTTTCCCACCCGTGACATACTTGAGTATATTTTGCAAATGGTACCCCTGAAAACCTGTTCGCATGCAAATTTGGCTCCACTCAAGAACTCCACCGCGTCGATTTCTGCGAGCTGAAGTATTCCCAAATCTATGAAAAATTCAGATTCTGCAATGTCCAATTGCGGGGAGGAAATATTTCACGGTCACGATAGGGCTTCATTTCTCCTAAGCGATTGAGGATTCGTAGGGTACCAGTTAGAGTGCCTCTCGAGGTTTTGGGATGCCCGGCTTTGGTAGAAATAACGACGAGAAATGGTACACAGACGAAGTACCAACGTTAGTGACAACTTTTCAACAACGCACTGCGCATTGCCGCCTTACCTTCACGCCATCCAGCCCTGCGGTCTCTCCCGACACTACGCCACATCACCCACAATCAAGCGTCTGCAAAGACCCCCTGAAGTCCTGGACCTATGTCATGCTGCAAATTCAGGGTGGGGTTGTTGCACACAGTGGTTATGCACATCAAATATGATGTATACATGTATACGCATATTAATGTACTGATTATTTTTAATAGTATTGTGTCACCACAATTATGTGCAAAATACTACGCCAGATCCCCCGTCGCTCGCTGCAGCTTACGCGCCGTGTACAGCACTTCTCCTCTCCCCCTGACGCGCAGCCTCCCTCCCGCAACTTCTACGACGATCTCTCGCAGTATGTTAAGCGGGTTCTGGATCGGAGTGACCAATTGAAACGCTATGAAGAGCACAACGTGTTCCCACCGAACAACTGGGCATTCCACAATTATTATCTTTACGCTCAGCTCCAACTACCGTCCAAGACCGAGATCGACGCCGTTGAGTTCCTCGACGGCGCTAAATTCGCCTGCGACCGCGTTATTAGAGCGATGCACTCACCAGAATTAATGGACTTTGCCTCTGACAAGGCCCCCAAACCTCCGATTGCTGATGAGATGGAGCAAATGTTCGAGCCTACGTGCTACCAGGCCCAGTTTCTCCCTCGCGCAAAGAGACTTGGACTGGGAGTGTCCAGTCTTGAGCTGAAGGAGCTCGACTTTACCGGGGTATACCTTAGCGGGGTCAAGCTCGAGAGAGTCACTCGTGCTATGCTGAAGGCCGAGGAGAAGCTCCGAGCTGTGGCCTTGCAGGCGATCGCCGAGCAGAAGCAGACGATGAAACAGATGCGAACTGTGGGCGAGAAACAGAATACGGCGGGCTGTTGTCTCTTTTGAGTTCAGTACAGGAGAAGCTGGAGAGTGTGGAGGTGGAGCCGAATGACGACTCGGAGACCTTTGAGAGGCTGCAGCTCAGTACGCTGATTCGTACCACGCAGACGGTGGAGGTTGTATCTGAGAAGACAGCGGAGCGTATCACAGTAAAGAGCGACGTTAAGACCATGATGTGCTTTGAATCCTTCGTGACCTATCCGCAAGACGTTGACTGGCAAATTATGAAGATGAACCAATTCGGACGCGTAGTGAGCCACACTAAGGACTAAATGTTGTGTAACAAACCTCTCGCGTAATAGAAACGCTAACCCAGGGAATCGCAGTGATGCATGTGTGTAAATAGCGGGAATACCAGCTTTTCCGCACATTTCCAGGCCTCCGTTCGCCAATCCAATGAGTGCGTCAATGGAACCATCACTTTCGCTCTCTGCAACCAACGGACCACCTACGTCACCACGGCAAACACCCTTCCCTTCCACTCCTCCCGCACATGCCATTTAATCAATGGCACCATCCAAGCGAAGTACCTTCTTGCAGTCTCCGTTGTTCCACACTTCCACCGCGTCGCTCCGTAGCTCGTTCGAGACGGCAGCAAGCAGCGAATTTATCGTGACGCCCCAACCAATAGATAATGCCAACATTCCTGGGTTGATGCCCGAGTCATTCGCTTTAGGGAGCTTAACATGAGCAAATCCAACGTCAGGATGGCCAAATTGTTCGCTAGACTTCTCATTAAAGTTCGGGTGCTTACAACCTTGATTGCCTCACCGTCGTTAATACCTTTGCGGTAATGCGTCCCAACCACAGCAAAACTGAGGTCGTCGTTAGCGCAGTTGTAAGAATATGAGAAGAGGATCGCAATGCTCCTCCGCAATACGAGTCGCCGTCGCGAGTTCGTACACCAGTCGCGTACGTTTTCGTGTCTGGGGAGACAACTTGTCCGTTTAGGATTGCAGCAGTCAGTTGGATACCGAGCGAGCCCACCAAAACGGAAAGGATAGCTCTCATGGTGAGACTTTGCCGATTTAAACTAATAGTTGGCGTGTAGGTAGGTCACTATTGGGAGTTGATTAGATGGTCAGTCTTGTGCGGGGTGGGGCTCGCCGCGAGTTCACGAATATCGGTATCTCGAGTTAGGATTTTGTGAGGTTGTCTGCAAGAGAAGTACAAGAACACAGTACAAATAGGTCATCTGTCCTGCATTCTTGTATAAATAATTAGCAAAGTACTTCACCATCGTCAACGAGATTGTATACGTATTGGTGCATGTACAGGTGTAGCTTTCAACTTGTACTTCAAGCATTGTACAGTGTACTAAGTTCCTATTACTGTATTACTAGTACTTTTCTTTTGAAGTACGAAACACTGTCCCATGATACATGTTACAACCCGAGCCGAAGCCACGCGATTTTGCAAAACGTGCGACTTGACTTTTTTTATTTTTTCTTAAAGCAATATTTTTTTCTGACACAGTGTGCACCAAACTGGCAAGAGAAGCAACCTCCACCAACTGATTGTTGCAGCGATCCGAAACTCCAGAACGGGTTCGATTGTTAACGGGATTTGCGATCAGCATTTCTCACAAACTCGCAAGAACGAACTCCATGTTTGCGGCACTCACGTATTTGTGATTTCACTTAACAAGACCTCCCT
>NW_008649008.1:74110-74913 GCF_000247585.1 Phytophthora nicotianae INRA-310 | reverse complement strand
TCAAATGTAACCATTGGTGTATCTCTCACACCAATGTGAAACCCATTGCCGTAATCAAGTGGCTACATGTAGCCACTTGCGTGTAACCCCGTTACATTCGTGGTCTTCAAAAGGTCACTGAGATGTTACATCGGTAATGCTGCTCGACTTCAACTACACCGCTAAATTGACACCAGTCCAACGACGTCAAGCAGAACCGCCCCCAAATTAACCACCGCAGTCCAACAAAGTAGACTCTATGCGATGATTAGCAGCCAAGGCAGCCCGATGGGCAGCCTCTATGCGCAAGTCTGTGGTGGCGGGACCGCGACGACGCTGGACAAGAAGGCGGTGGAAGAATGTATCGACTGCACGACGACTTATCAGATTGACAAGTGAGCAGTTTCGAGTGCAAGTAGTTTGGCAAGGACGAGCGCGCGGAATAAAAAGTGCGACCAGGACTACGAAACAGAAGGTATGACGATTATGAAAGGCTATTCTATTGTAGTGGGTGAGTGAAACAGGTTAGGTCACTAGTTCACTTTAGTGTCATATCATCTTAGACAGGGTATTGATTAAATAGAGGGTTCCGACAACCAGCCATGCTGGAGGTTGGCGTATGGTCGGGGAGAGACCACCTTTTGAATCCTCCCCGCCAGCCCCAAGCACCTCTCTCCCTTCTTCATCTTCCCACAAAGGGCCACTTTGATATACAGGTGACCACGGAAAAATTCGCCCCAAACAAAAATATGCCATGAGACATGTCCGGATATCTGGTCTGATACAAATATTTCTTTCAATTGTAGCCAATGATATTCTGTTTA
>NW_008649008.1:73256-74010 GCF_000247585.1 Phytophthora nicotianae INRA-310 | reverse complement strand
GGGATTTGCGATCAGCATTTCTCACAAACTCGCAAGAACGAACTCCATGTTTGCGGCACTCACGTATTTGTGATTTCACTTAACAAGACCTCCCTTCAAGTATTCTTCATGCTCGTGCGTCACGGAATGTCCATGTCATAGACAGCTTCGATCAAATCTCATCTCGACTGCCCCTTCTCGGTTTGCGGGGAAAATATATTTATTCGCGTTCCTTAGACCTCAGACTATCCGCGAAATACCATTAATATTAGTGTCCGCCCTATGAAGATGACAGATATCCCCACTGGCGGCTTCGCCGACATATTGTGAGCCCGTGAGCTACAATAACCAAAACACACACATCGTTTATACTTCTATAATAGTAGTTTTTAGGAGGAAAAGTAGTCGGGGATGTGAGGTTAATCGTGACTGGAACATAATATGATATTATCAGGTATAGTATGATGTTACAGCAATACATTACAATACATTATTGCTGTAACATCTTACCGTATTTCTACACATTTGTGGAAGCTCTAGAATATCATTACCAATAATATTCTTGACAATTCTTGACACTGAATCAAAACTTTTTTTGATGCACCCGTTGAAATGGCTATCTAATTACACGTTTTTATTGGTTTCATCATTTTACCAAAGTGCGTGTACAAGACATTTTGGTAGTCCCTGGTGCACGGTTGCACGGTTTGAGTCTGCAGTTTTCTTTTTCTCTACTCTATTCCAATGTAGAAAGAAGAAACCAAATACAAAATGG
>NW_008649008.1:72211-73155 GCF_000247585.1 Phytophthora nicotianae INRA-310 | reverse complement strand
GTTAACAGTAAAACGTTCGTTTCAGTAGTGAACGTACCAGCATTGTAACGTGTTTTTTTTACATTTAAACACACGTTACAAGACAAAACGTTTTTATTTTTAATTCTTTTTAAGCTTGAAGATAAAAAAAATCGTTTTGTCTTTAAAAAGAATAAATCCGGACCAGGGATTCTGAAGGTTGGTTTTACAAAATCAAGTAACTCAGACTGTGTCATTACATGTTATGTAACAGGTTAGGTCACTAGTTCACTTTAGTGTCATATCATCTTAGACAGGGCATTGATTAAATAGAGGGGCTCCGACAACCAGCCATGCTGGAGGTTGGCGTATCGTCGGGGAGAGACCACCTTTTGAATCCTCCCCGGCAGCCCCAAGCACCTTTCTCCCTTCTTCCTCTTCCCACAAAGGGCCACTTTGATATAAGCACTCTCCGGTAGCGTGAAACTCACAAATCCAAAGCCTCGATCTAATTTGAAGGTTCAATCGTTCGATTGCGTGCAGCTTGTCCATCGCGTTTCGCATTTTTCGTAGACAAACGAATTCTAAATTCGGTCAAATAACTAAAAAGGCACTCAATTTGATAAAAATGAACTCTATTATGCAACAGTGATACATACCGGTACTGTATATGTACCCATAAGTTCAATGAAACATTGGTTTTAAACTGATAACATATATTGTGTTTCAGGTAATACTAAACAATTTACAGTTTACTTGACACCCTTCAGTTGTCCTCGGCACAGAATTGAGTCCTGCCATTTCGAGACATGCCTTACTTGTCGATGGCAAGTTGTAGAATTGCAGATTACTAGTTGCGATTGTAAACCAGGAATCTTCCGTGCGCAAACACGGCTCAAATCCGCAGGATACACCCATTTGTCCGGCTCACTCCACTGCGATCATCTGCGGCTTCCTAGCAACCCAGCAGCCATTCCACTCCCGGT
>NW_008649008.1:65698-68511 GCF_000247585.1 Phytophthora nicotianae INRA-310 | reverse complement strand
GTTTTTATTGGTTTCATCATTTTACCAAAGTGCGCGTACAAGATATTTTAGTAGTCCCTGGTGCACGGTTGCACGGTTTGAGTCTGCAGTTTTCTTTTTCTCTACTCTATTCCAATGTAGAAAGAAGAAACCAAATACAAAATGGGCAGAATATTGGGTACATATAAACTGGAAAAGTATTGCCTCAAATCTCTAAACTTGGAGGAGTCGGCAATCAGTGTACGTAGATAAAACCCTCCATGCTCATAACTGTACGCGTATAGGGATAAATGGAACTTCATTGCTTTTTAATACTGATGTTAACAGTAAAACGTTCGTTTCAGTAGTGAACGTACCAGCATTGTAACGTGTTTTTTTTACATTTAAACACACGTTACAAGACAAAACGTTTTTTATTTTTTTTAAAGCTTGAAGATAAAAAAATCGTTTTGTCTTTAAAAAGAATAAATCAGGACCAGGAATTCTGAAGGTTGGTTTTACAAAATCAAGTAACTCAGACTGTGTCAATACATGTAGTGTGACAGATTAGGTCACTAACTCACTTTAGTATCATATCATCTTAGACAGAGTGTTGCTTAAATAGAGGGGTTCCGACAACCAGCCATGCTGGAGGTTGGCGTTTGGTCGGGGAGAGATCACCTTTTGAATCCTCCCCGGCAGCCCCAAGCACCTCTCACCCTTCTTCCTCTTCCTACAAAGGGCCACTTTGAGATACTGGTAGCAATTGTTGGCCAGACTCAACGTTCATGGCCCCAACGACACGCAACACGACGCAAGACGCAAGGACCGAGGAGGGAGGGACACTTCGCGCTGAACTTGTCGCTCTTCGCGCCAGCAAACAAGTGTTACAGTCGACTAGAGTGTGGCCGGGCTGAGTGGCTTACCTAAGTTCAGGGAAAGGCGCGACCAGGACGTGCGTCAATGGCTCTTCCAAGTGGAGACATTGTGCCGCATCAGCGGCCACAACTCGGCGGACGACAACGACACGCTACCTTCAATCACCGGTACAGCGATGGAGGAATCTGCGTCGCGGTGGTTCCTTTTTTGGGTTTCCAGAACGCCAGTGAAGGAGCAGACGTGGGGGCGATTCACCCACGATGCACTCGTGCACTTCGAAGCCTCCAACTATCAGCCGTGTTGCGCCACAAACTTCGCCAGCTCCGCCAGGACAGTGACATCGAAGAGTACAATGGGAAGTACTCGTCCCTGATTTTCCGTGTTGAGGACATGAGCGAAGTTGACCAAGTAAGTTACTACTGTGACAGCCTCAATCGAGCGACCCAGGCCTACGTCAAGCTCCATAACCCAACGACACTGAGCGAAGCGATGGATCAAGCTGTCAAGCACGAGATGTCGCACTTCAGCGGGGGACGTAAGACAGCTATGGACAAGTCGCAGCGTGGGGACCGCTCCCACATCCCAAAACATTCGAGTTCATTCAAAGACAAAAAAATTGTTGAATCGCCGCTCTTTCAAGCCCGGCCACTACGCGCCCGCTGAGCAGATGAAGGAGGGACCTACTGCAAGAAGCCCGGTCATTTCAAGCGTGACTGTGAAAAGCTGAAGATGGACTTGGAAAACGAACAGCCACGCCAGTAAAGAGGGACCTGACGTGGCAAGTGCTAGCGAAGAGGACGTAAGCGTAATCAAGGATACGTTGAGTCTACTTTGTGAAATTCCTCTCGTCTATAATTATGCACAGCTGGCTTCGATTGAAGGAGCAATGGTACAGCGTGAGTGCAAACCCGATGCCGAAGTTCGGTTGATGCGCACTATCGGTACGCCATTCGACTTAGATGTACAATCCGATATCGACCTGATAAGTCGATCCTTCAAGATGGACGTTTCAGCCGGAACCTCAGCGATCACTACTACTACGACCCCCTGTGGGAAGTATTTGCTCTGGATATCGTGACGCTATGGACAGCGAAATCTCTTCCGCGCGAAGCCGTGATTCCTGTCGAGCCGCCGTGCCAGAAACACGGTGGAGGGGGGGGGGCGTAGTTGAAGACGCTGAAAGACCAGCTGAGGACGTGGAAATATTTGGTGGAGAAAAGAAAGCCAAGTATGTGGAAAGTATTCGTTTGAAATAATTGACGTGGAAGGAGTCAAGACGAAGTACAGCACGAACAAAGGGCTAAAGAAGCTTGAATGGATACCTGCAACCGAACGTCTCGAACGTGACTTTGCAAACATTGTAGCCACGCTTGGACAGTTTGCAACATCGGACGCAACGACAACGTGAAATGCGCGAATGGTATGAAGCGTCGATGGAAGTGGCCTCTCTCATCCGAGCAGAAGATAGATATTAGCGACTGGGCGAGCGCTATGGTTTCACATGGATTGGTCCAAGGCCAAGTTTCCATGAAACAATAACCTTTGGGATACGCAGCGTCCGCTGGATTGCGTAACAATTAATGCTTACATCAGGGATAACAGCAACACAAACCGGCAGCGTGTATACAAGTGCAGATTACAACATAGCGCATCACGTACACTAAACTACCGCGCGATCAACAAGAAGGCATACGGCGTCACACGCAACGGAGGGGTGAGAAGCAAGCATCGCTTCGTCTGCGGCGAAAGTTTTAGGACAAGACGATCAAGAAAACAGCAAGGACGACATTGAAGTTCGGACATAACAACATAACGACAAGGCAAGGCAGTTTTGAAGCCATTTTGGGCGTTTTACACAAGGTGGTTAAGACTTTCGTTGTAATGGGCTTGCTACGTGCCCACTACTTCGGCTTACACGTTAGCGCACGTGTATGAGGAAGCGTAGTTTGCTTAAACTTAGATTAACTATGCTTACG
>NW_008649008.1:65079-65598 GCF_000247585.1 Phytophthora nicotianae INRA-310 | reverse complement strand
ATTTTATTATGGTCTCGTTTAAGTACGAGCTCCGGTCTCTCCGGACCACGTGCTCACGGCTGCGTCCTGCATGGGCCAGGGACCCGCTTATGTGGCAGTGGGCACGCACTACGTTAACGGCACGAAGGATGGCGAGCAGATTAAGATCGCGTCGTCCCAGCAACATCCGAAGTTCTACGGCCCCAATCTCAAGTACGACTTGGCAGTCTTGACGCTGGAAAAGCCGAGCAAGTTCTCACCTGTTCAACTCCCGAAGTCTGATGATACTGACCTCAAGTTGGGAGTGTGGACGACGTCGATGGGATGGGGCAGTGCTAATCCCGCCGAAACTTTCGAGCACTCGGAAGAGCTGCGCAGCGTCGAGCTTGGGGTGTGGAAGAACGAAGACTGCAGAAAGGCAACGAACTTTACCTACATCGACCGTACGTACGTGTGCGCTGGTGGCATCGAGGGCAAGGGCGTCTCCTTTGGCGACCAGGGTGGCCCTCTTATCAAGGAGAACAACCCGGGTGATGCGGA
>NW_008649008.1:63953-64538 GCF_000247585.1 Phytophthora nicotianae INRA-310 | reverse complement strand
GCGGTTTGACTTAACAGCCACTGTATTCCACATTCGTGCGCTGCACAACTTTGTGCATCAGGCATGGCAGTCGTCACACGCTGCAAAATCCTTTGAAAGTAAAATTCTTCACTCACATATCCCTCATTACTTGATAGAGCACTTCGATTTCCTCAGTCGAATCCATCAATATCATTGATGAGAATCTGAAGGAGATGGTCATTTCCAACTCCACAGTCACATCGCGTCCTTGGACTGTCGGCCTAGATAGTTTGCAGTCCGTAACTGCGGAGCAAAATGTGGACGAACATCGTTGCTTGGCTCTCGGATTTGTGATGACACGACTGCAATAATCCAGGAGGGCAACGCACTAACGAGGTCACATAAGTAGCCCAAGGCGCTTTTAATGTCTGTCCCCGGTTTCCTAACATCAAGTTTCTCTAAACCATACAACTTGGTTTACCAGTAAGCTGGGATAATAGCGAGAACACTTGTATAGGATCCAAACGGCTCCTACGATCTTGACAAAATTGGTCCCATTCTAGTGAACCTTGAAGCTGCCAGAGCATCCTCATACAAAGCGAGACACTAACCATGTCTTCCTCA
>NW_008649008.1:62634-63853 GCF_000247585.1 Phytophthora nicotianae INRA-310 | reverse complement strand
AGATAAGCATCCTTAATATGTTTCGAATTCAATCCACCTGCAGCTCTTGAGTTTCAGTAAGCATGCCATGCTCGAAATTTCAGAGCTTCTTCGTGCGCTGCACAATTTTGTGCATCAGGCATGGCAGTCGTCACACGTTGCAAAATCCTTTGAAAGTCAAATTCTTCACTCGCATATCCCTCATTACTTGATAGAGCACTTCGATTTCCTCAGTCGAATCCATCAATATCATTGATGAGAATCCGAAGGAGATCGTCATTTCCAACTCCACAGTCACATCGCGTCCTTGGACTGTCGGCCTAGATAGTTTGCAGTCTGTAACTGCGGAGCAAAATGTGGACGAACATCGTTGGTTGGCTCTCGGATTTGTGATGACACGACTGCAATAATCCTGGAGGGCAACGCACTAACGAGGTCACATAAGCAGCCCAAGACGCTTTGATGTCTGTCCCCGGTTTCCTAACATCAAGTTTCTCCAAACCATCGACGCACAGAAACACATACAACTTCTCCATCGGTTTACCAGTTAGCTGGGATAATAGCGAGAACATTGTATAGGATCCAAACGGTTCCTACGATCTTGACAAAATTGGTCCCATTCTAGTGAACCTTGAAGCTGCCAGAGCATCCTCATACAAAGCGAGACACTAACCATGTCTTCCTCATTGTTGGTTGTTTCTTCAAATGCGATATTAAATGCGAAGGCATTCTGCAGCAATGTTTCTATTCTCTCGTTACGGCTGTCCTGAAAAGTTTGCTTTATAAGATTTGGAAATTCGTCAAGAAGTCTTGACTCCCAGAGCCTCCGCCCAGACATCGAAGCAATGAATGGTAGTGGCATTCGTGGATGTTATTTTTCAAGCTCTGTAATGCCCTTCACCCACTTTAACCAGTCATAAAAAGGGTTCTGGAAGTCCCATTCTCTACCAAACGATGTCACCAAAGGTTTGGGCGGCTGCAACGATAAATCAGACACACCGCGATTGACATGTAAGTGCATTCGACTACGAGACACCAGCTCTACCAGCCAGCACGTGCAACTCCATCGGATGGAGCTCAAAACTCTTGCCAAACTCGTACACAAGAACCATGGACGGATGCATCCATTCAAATACACGGCAATCGTATTTTCTTAAAGTTTCTTGGCGTTATCGTCGTCCTTAAGCCAGGCGTTGTTTTTCCTTGCGAAGTACATAACAAACCGTTCGGATGGGAGACC
>NW_008649008.1:60546-62534 GCF_000247585.1 Phytophthora nicotianae INRA-310 | reverse complement strand
AAATTCGTCAAGAAGTCTTGACTCCCAGAGCCTCCGCCCAGACATCGAAGCAATGAATGGTAGTGGCATTCGTGGATGTTATTTTTCAAGCTCTGTAATGCCCTTCACCCACTTTAACCAGTCATAAAAAGGGTTCTGGAAGTCCCATTCTCTACCAAACGATGTCACCAAAGGTTTGGGCGGCTGCAACGATAAATCAGACACACCGCGATTGACATGTAAGTGCATTCGACTACGAGACACCAGCTCTACCAGCCAGCACGTGCAACTCCATCGGATGGAGCTCAAAACTCTTGCCAAACTCGTACACAAGAACCATGGACGGATGCATCCATTCAAATACACGGCAATCGTATTTTCTTAAAGTTTCTTGGCGTTATCGTCGTCCTTAAGCCAGGCGTTGTTTTTCCTTGCGAAGTACATAACAAACCGTTCGGATGGGAGACCGGGCCATTTGTCTTTAGAAACTTAGCAAATGCGCTTCAGAGCGACCCCACTGTCGCGTCTCGAACAACTTTCACTAGAAATCGGAGGTCATGACCAAACACCGCACATGCGAGCTCCATTTCGGTAATCTTTTCTCTTGACTTCTCGGTTTGACTTCTTTCTAAATGCTGGTGAGTGATCAACGTCCATCATATCCGGATACCGAATCACTTCATCACATCCGGATATGCACATATTTGATTCCTATCCATCATATCCGAATACCGCACACGTCACATCCGGATATGGCACATTACTATACCGTAAATTAACGTTAAAATAGAGCGCGTAGGATAATCCCTGAAGTTCGCAATGGCAAATGTGGGGCGGTGGGCTTCGCGCTCTGTGAGCGCCTACAAGGTATAAATCCCCCGTTTAAGCAGCCTTCGCTACATCGATCTGACACAACCCCCTCAACTATTCATTGTCTTACACCGTTAGACTGCGCGATGCAGCTGTCGCACATACTCGACTGGGCCATTAAAGAGCGCGGTGGGGACACTGTATTCGGCCTGTAAGCGGGTAATGGACAACGCCGACCAACTGGCCAAGTACGAAAAGGAGCTACAGCTTTTCCCCGCTGACACCAACCCAGCGTCGCTCTGGTGGACGATGGTGCAGCTGCACATGCCCCAGAAGACAGAGATCGAGCTCGTCGAGTTCCTAGAAGGCGCCAAAATGGCGGCCAAGACGCAACTCAAGGCAGTCAACTCGAAAGAGTTCGCAGAATACGCGGCTGGACTAACAGATGAGTCGAAAGCTGCGGACGAACTGAGTTACTACTGCACTCCGAGGTTCTTTGAGAACTTGAAAGAGGCTGCGGCGGGTACATTGAAGGACAAGAATATGACACTAGAGCTGCAGGAAATTAACATTGAGAGCATCGTAGTGACCGATGTGAGGTACGCGCAGTTGACTCAGACGGAGTATGAAGCGCAGACCGCGGGACTCGCAGTTCTCCCGTTTCTTTGGGCGTCCGACGCCACGATTGAGTACATGCAAATTCACGTGAGGACTAGGAGTCTTGAGACCACAAAGATGACGCTTATCGGTGAGGAGGAATGTCTCGCACTGCAAGACAATTCGCGTACGTGGACGTTTGGAAGCAAAGTCGGCAGCTTGGAGGAACTGGAGTGGCGTATTGTGAATACTGTTGGGGCGAATAATGATGCCAAGCAGCTTTCGCGTACGGTGTACGCTGACCAACTTGATGAGGGTAAACGGGATGATAGACACGTCTAGAAGTTGATATACACTACCAATAATTTTTTTATACAAATAAGTGTCACTATTATGATTCGTCAGTCACTCATGAACGTCTCGGGCATGGAAGCCCCCCAACGACCACGCTGTTTTTGGCCACTTCGTATATTTTTTTTTAAACATGTTGCCAGATCCAACTTGTTATAGCCAGCCTATATTTGATTTTATTATGGTCTCGTTTAAGTACGAGCTCCGGATTTGTTCATGGCCTTTCGTTAACCCACTTACAAGTTGCCTCA
>NW_008649008.1:56609-58926 GCF_000247585.1 Phytophthora nicotianae INRA-310 | reverse complement strand
TCGATCCGTTACCACGACGTGGTAGACGTTGGCCTCAACTGCAGGTAGTACAGCTTCTAGGTTTCGAATAACTGCTGCTGGTCCAGAGTTTGGATCGACCGAACGAACCGATTCTGGCACATTTCCCAGTTCTGCATTGTGTTGTGCCTTTCCGCAATATACCTCAAGTCTTCATGCACACAGATACAACATGATCATTAGCAAACATCACGTTAGATACAACATCTTCAAAATAGAGAGTAAACTCACCGCAGACAATACGACGTCTCCACACAACAAGTCAAAAAGAGTTTTGTACCCCATTTGTGAGGTTTTGCCGAGATGTACTGGCGAGTGGGGTTGTTGCGGTTTCACGACGGCAGCATTGCTTCGTCGAACGAAAGTACTGGAGGAGGTTTGTATCCACGCAAAAATGTTTTCTGCATAACATCTACCACAGATCTGACTTTCCAAGCTCTGTCAGTAGCAGCCCGAACATCCGAGTTGTCAGTGAAATGGAGATTTGCCATGATATGGCTGAAGCGGTTCCGCGACATGAAGGCGCCAAATGTACCACGAGCGAGCGCTCCATTCAAAGATGTGGCCCAGTGGTCTCGAAAATGCCGTCTATGTGGATTCAACATCCGAGCTAGGATAAGGCCTAACACATGCAGAATTTCGTGAGCCTTGATATCTGGTTTTCTTGATTCCTGGTTCAGAATCTCTTCTTTTGATCGTTTTCCTGGTACAATCTGGTTTTCGTATAGACGCTCAACTCGAGCATTCAGCTGCTGCAACTTGTAGCGGTTTGACTTAACAGCCACTGTATTCCACATTGATTTTGGCAGGAAGAATAGAAACAAATCCAACGGCGACTTCGCAAGGGATAGCACTTCGTCAGTCAGGCCATGCGCTGCGGTCGACAGGTGAGGGTGCTTGACGTCAGGAGGAAACTTGCGGTGATCTAGGTTTTATCAAAACCCAAAAACATTTCAAGTAATAGTTAGAGTAAGCAAACAGACAGGAGCCCAATATTACCAACTTACCAAACGTCCACCCACTCTCTCGCATTTCTGCCATCTTCCTTTTATTCTGAGCGAATTATATCCATATCGGCTTGCTCGAGAACTTCAACTCCACGTAATTCAGCAGCTCCGTCACTGATACTCGGCTCACCAACAAAAATTATCGTCTCCAGATTCACTGGTTGAATCATCACCAACTTCAGTTTCAGCACTCTGATATCCTTCGTCCTCATCCATAAACATCAACTCCGCATCGGATCCTTCGCAATCGGAATCCAAGACCTCATATTCAGCGCTGACACGTAACGAATCCCTAGGATCGGTTGCTTGATCGATCGTTCTGGCGCAAGGCAACGACTGGGATATTTTAGATCTAAAATGCATTACAAAACTTTCGTTAGTACTGGTAATCCATAACAGTCATGTTATCCTTCGTGGGATAACCAACATGTTGTATCTGCCATGCAGAGGTTCATGTTGGACTTGATATCATATCATCTTGCATTGAAATGACACCATGTCGCCATGTCGGATATATGTTGGATGTAGCATCACGTTGGATATAACATCGTCTCGTCTAGATAACATGTGGTAGATATCTGCATTTACAACATGAATTGAAGTCAACAATATGCTGGATAATCCATCAACAAGCAATATGTACCTTTGAGCTGGTGGCAGTGGAGCATCGCTTTCGGGTCGTTGTGTGTCCTGGGGCCGTTTCTTGTTCGGCGGAAGCAACGTACGCGGTGAGCAGCTGACGGATGATGTGACAGTAGAATCCGGTCTCGTCACCTGCCGTTCAGATGTCTTTCGCTTCTCTGCTTCATCCACAGCAACACGCACTCGTGCATTTTGCAGCGCCACCGCGCCACGTCGCTCGGCTTCCGCTGCGTCTTGGCAACGTTGCAGAGCAGCAGTCACTTGTCTCTCCCTCGCATCAAGCTGAGTTTGTTGTGCTGCACTTGGCTGACGGGCTTTATTCGGGGTTCCAGGCGTCATAGATAGTGCCTTCGCTTTTGATGCTTTTGCTTTTGCTGCCTTTGCCGGTGCGGTTACTGAAGCCAGCTGAGCGTAACTACCCTGTGCATGACAAGGAACTCCTTGCCATGAAGTGTGCACTCGCAAAGTTTCGAGTGTATTTACTTGGGAGTAGACCGTTCGTGGTCTACACCGACCACGCTTCACTGCGGACGACAGTGAAGTCGCCGCATATCTCGCAACGTATGGCGAGATGGTTGTCGTTCTTCGCGGAATACGACTTCCGGGTGGAGTACAAACCCGGAAGGTTGAATGTGGTGGCCGACGCGTTA
>NW_008649008.1:26505-27439 GCF_000247585.1 Phytophthora nicotianae INRA-310 | reverse complement strand
CAACGCGACTCCTCACTTAACACTTTTACTAAGTACTAGGGAATAGTTTTAGATCACGTACTCTCAGCTTCTCTCTTAGTTTAAGGAACTGTTTGGATGGCAGAGTCTTTGTGAGGATGTCTGCTGTCTTCTCGGTTGTTGTACAGTATGTTATCTTGAGACGACCAAGCTCAACAAGGTCTCTCGTAGATAGATACCGTATTTCAATGTGCTTATTTGCTCTGTGGTCCCTGGATTTTTCACAGTGCTGATGGCTGCGTTGCTATCGCACCATACTTCACAGGTACCTTTTGTGGAAACCCCATCTCTCCCAGCAAATGCGACAACCACTGGCTTTCCTTGGCGCCTTCGCTTAGTGCGATGAGTTCAGCTTCTGCAATTGACAGAGAAACACCCCCTTGCTTGCTACTGCACCATGATACACTGGTACCGGTCATTTGTATCACGTACCCACTTACGGACTTACGTTCTTTTGGTTGACACGCGAAGCTCGCGTCTGTGTACACTTCATAAGTCACATCTCTCGAGTTCCCATCGAGAAATAAACCGTACGTAGACATCCCTTTCAAGTATTTGAGTACTCGCCTAGCCGCATCCCAATGCGTGCGGTTGTAGCAAGATAGAAACTTACTAAGCTCTCGAACTGGGTTAGCGATGTCCGGTCGTGTCCCACGGACCAAATATTGAATTAATCCAAAAATACCTCTGTAATCGAACGGTTGAGCAGCAATTTGTTCTGGGCTTATCTTTGTTTTCGGCTCAAGTACTACCCTATGTATTTGTGGTGTCAGTACAGGAGCATTTTGAACTTTGTGATTAGCTCTGAAATGTACTTGCGTTGTCAGATCATCATCGCACGCTGGTCTCTATTGCGGTGCACCTCCATTTTGAGGATATAGTAAATATCACCGAGGTCCTTCATTTTGAACCGTTT
>NW_008649008.1:22628-24359 GCF_000247585.1 Phytophthora nicotianae INRA-310 | reverse complement strand
ATTTAGAATATTTGACTTGGCATGTAGTACTAGTGCAATATTTTCAATAAGAAACGGTTGGATCCCTTGCGCGCCAAGCAAAAACAGTTTCACTGTTCCAATGTGTGTATTTGAATCCTTAGACCCTTGTGCAAATGTAAATATGTATCCTGAGTCGGGTCGCATTGTGACGAACTTCGTCGCTTCGCTTGTTAAGCCGAAACCGCATCCTGAATCCAGCACACACGAAGCATTGGTTAGAAACGTCTCTCAGCTAGCAGGGAAGGATACATCTTCCGTACCGTGTCCTCCAGGCGCATCTTCTGGAGACTTATCTCCTCAGCAACCTGGTGTTCATTAGGCGACACTGACTCTTCTTCTCCATGAGCTTCGTCGACGCGTCCACCGTTGACGCGGACACTGATCACTGAGTCCATCCGTTCGTCCGACTCTTGTGCGTCGAGCATGACTTGATCCCCTCCATGCGTTACCGGAAGTTCGATTCCACTGAGAGGAGAGACAGAAGGGGCAAGGCTCACTGGTGGCATACAAATAGCAAGTCAGCCCCAGCATAGTAAAATTAAGTTAGGGATGCAAACGCAGGGGTGAAAATCACCATAGCAGAACCAAGGCAAGGTTGTAAGCGCACTTAAGCATAATAGAAATCGCCGTCCATGGCTAAAGGCACGCGGCGCTACACTATGTACGGAAAGTGAAGGTGTACTGCTAGAGGGCTACAGGGATCACAATGTCTAGGGCTAAAACAGTGTCTGGCGTCATGTCCACAATCTCTGGGAGCCGCGGTACAGCAGGGTGGAGAAATCGTGGACGCGACGCCGCACGCAGCACTAATTAATGTCACGGATATGACTTCGTACAGACCTATTTGCCAAATCAGAGATGATCATCCTGGTGCAAGGCCGCTGACACGACGCCAGGCAAATCTGAGGCCAAGGTGGATAGCCCATGACACCGGCCATAGCTCCGAGCATGTAGATGTAATCCCGTGTAGCTTCGAGCAAGACGGTAAAGCTCGTGGGTACAGCTGTGGTTGCCAGTGAGGAAATTCACTTCAAACTACATCTGCTGGAATATGCAGGGCCGTCGGAGTCTTCGTGGAGACGCTATTCCATGGGCAGACTCCCACAGTAACCAATATCGACCTTCTTGATGAGTGTGAATGGAGTTACCATCAATGTCACTATACTTATACAACACTAAGTCGGCGATATCAGCTCCACTTCCGTCAATATCAAGCTACTTCTAGTTGCCACTACGTTGGGGAGTTATGCCGTGCACTTAGTTTAAGCAAACCATGACGTCGAACTATATATAGCCAATCAAACAACTCCAGTTGAATATTAACGCATCCGAGCTACGTTGCAAACCAAATTGCACAATCGGCCAATATTTATACAGTATTCTGCATCAATCCCGGACGCATCACTAGCTTATATACATTTATATATTGCATTTATGGGACTCAGTGGTGACAGGGTGGAGATGGGCAAACGTACTGATGGGAACAAATCCATTTTTCCTTCTATCAAAATCGCCCTTTGCCAGAGAAAGCTCTGAAATCTAAATTTTGTTTTGCGATTTATGGTGAAAGCTTTTGCTGTGTACCTGTATATTTGCTGCACACGTAGAACATATAGACTAGTTTTTATTCGAAGGCGATGCAGGCTGCAAAGATTGTTGCATTTAGCACAGCATAATCAGAACGAAAGCTGATTGCAGCAGCTAAAAAAA
>NW_008649008.1:18519-19708 GCF_000247585.1 Phytophthora nicotianae INRA-310 | reverse complement strand
GCCGAGTCGAACAGCCCCGCAGGTACGAGGGGCAGGCGGGCGGGTGAGCGCTGATGGGTGAGGGAGTGAGCTACCTGGGAAGGGGGATAAGAGAGCTTGAGGGCTCGACTCTTGTTTCGTAAATGAACGGATCGAATCAATGGCGCAGCACGCTACATTCTACAATCCTTCATGCACCACTCAGATGGTGCTTTAACCACTCCTGGCAACGTGCGAAGCGATTGGTCCATGCCGCATCATATGCTTTACTCTTCGTTATCGGTAGTGAAACTAAACGGCAATTATTGCCATATGTTACATTTCGATACTTTTGCTAAATGCTATACAACCTAGCAAAACGAAGCGGTGTAGACGAATAAATTGCGGGTAGAATGCTAAGTCACGTGCACTCGACCAGTTTTGTGCTACTAGGTTTAGCCAATCAGAGCTCCAGTTTGGTGAGTTCTCAGTTTCTATTGGCTATTTCAATTGGGGCAAAGGAATTTGAACTGGATAAGGCTCAATGGTACAAACTTCTAAGCAAAAAGCGGGAGGAAGGTGGTCTCCCCGCTAAAATGAGGACATTAGCAAAAAAAAAAGAGCTACCTGCGCCCCAAGCATGCAGCAAAACCGGTGTTTTGCGCATCAAATTGTCTAAAAACTTTGTGAGTGGTTTAATCGCTGAAAAAATGATATCTCAGTGAAAAGTTATGTTGATACAAATATAAGACTTCCAAAGTAGCACAATATTCGCACAATACCTAACCCACAATTTGTTCGTCTACACCTCTTCTATATGTTAATAGGTTGGTGCCTCAATCGCTGCTATCGTGTACTTATATATATATTCTGCGAATTATATTTTAGAGTCTCCCATGGATCCGATTATCCTCGCATAGTTCATGTATGAGCCTATAATGGTACCCTCTTTACATTAATTGGCTTGCTGTTCTCCAGTGAATGAGCTCGTAAAATTGATATCCTACAGATGAAGAACACGCCTCTCCGTAACTTAAATGATCAGATTGTCCGAAAATACTCTATATTACTGTACAATGCCGTGTTTTGCATGGAGAAGCTCTGGATTTTTAAGTCATAATTAGAATCTCTGCCTATGTTTAATTGAGGAAGTACGAATATTATCTTAGCTTTACTAATTAGACCGGCAATGATTTAATATAACATAATAGAACTACTATTTGTACTAAAA
>NW_008649008.1:11662-13254 GCF_000247585.1 Phytophthora nicotianae INRA-310 | reverse complement strand
AATTGTTGCAGTTGCTTTGACTCCGATCCCAGTTCCCTTGCAAACCGCCAGCTTCAAATCCTTACACTCGAAGAGGCTATTCGAGCACTTTCCGTTACGGTTACAGTTGGCTTTCGTACAAAAGTAGCTGGTATCGGCATTAGGACACTCGTCTCTGAAGCAGTCAAAGCCGCACTTGCACTTGCCAGTAGGGCCAGTGTCGGTAAATCTGATCTTCTCTGGGTTTCGTGACACATTCACTTTGTCGACATTGGCTGGCCGGAGGTCATCATCATCGCCGTCGATAACAATAACCTCAGGCTCACGAGGGATTGCTTCACGACGAAGCATGGCCTGGCGCCGCGCAGAAAGCGCCTCACGAACTCCTGGCAGCCGCAGGAAGCTGTTCATGAACATCGTCTTCATTTTGCCGACGTTGTACACTTTGGTGGAGGGGCGGACGGACTTCTTGCGCCCCGCGTACTGCTTCTTCCGCGAGCTTTAATTCCAGGGATTGTTTTTCTTGCGTTTTTTGCTTGTCCTCGCGCTGCTTGTAAGTCTGAATGCTCTTGGCAGTCGTGGCTGCCTCCGCCACGAGCTCCTTCTTCACAGTCACGTCCGGTCCTCTTTCTCACCCAGGCCTTGGCTGTGCCCGGCAGTCTTCGGCTTCACAGTCTCCCCCATGGTGCTCGACCTGCTTCTCCCCGGATTTTTAAATGAGCCCTCTGACCTGGCATATGTCATCTCCGTCGCCAGTGACTGCCACCCACACCAAAACCTACCATCGCTATCACTGCGAGTGCCGACAATGTTCCTGTCCCTCGCAGCCAACAGACTGCATTTTGTCCGAAATTCAGACTTGGCTGTCCAGTTTTTATATTTTCTCCTGGTTGCCTCTGAGCCTTCGCCATCATCCGTTGAGTCCTCGTGGTGGACCCACGAGTACTCGTCATCGCTAGATCCGTCCACATGGACAATCTGCGAGCACTCGTCGCGCACCATATCAACACAGACATCTTGTACCCCGACACCCTGCTAGCCAATCAAAACTTTGTCTAGAATCCAGTATAGAGTGCAGAGACCACAATATATGCAGACAAGTGGGTTTGCTAGCGTCCAGCATTTTGGTCGGTAGCTTGAATTTCGTAAGTGCCTACTTTTGTAAAATGTTTTGCCAACATTGATACAAATCATATTATATTTTTGTAGATAGCTCCAATAATCGGTTTTTTTATTGCAACAAAACTGGTTTTAGTGATACAGACGATCCCCTCGGTAGTAATCCCTTGGCGTGGAATACTCCTCAACAGCAATAAATTAGATACAAGGTACATAGAAACCCAATATATTATTCCCTCTCACTCCTCAGTTGTAAAATGGAATGCATTTGAAGTCATATACTCTGGGGTGCTTAACTATGGAACAGTAGTCATAACTGCACAAGAGCATTATTGCTGCCAAGTCCGATCGGAACGTTGAACCGATGAAGCCTATCCTTTTGACCACTTTAGACGTGACCTGCTATCGTGTACTTATATATATATTCTGCGAATTATATTTTAGAGTCTCCCATGGATCCGATTATCCTCGCATAGTTCATGTATGAGCCTATA
>NW_008649008.1:8432-9967 GCF_000247585.1 Phytophthora nicotianae INRA-310 | reverse complement strand
CGTTTCAGCACGGCGTGTGTGACGTTGTTTGTGTCTCAATACACATTCCACAATGATGGTCTTAAAGTTCACTCACATGCGTAACAACCCTCAATTGTATCCATAGTCCTCAGCGATCTATTAATAGTTGACGGTTGATTGATTTTCAAACCCCGACTACATCATCTCGACAGTTGCTCACTAAGACGTCGGAAAGGTTTGGGATTGATTCTTGGGTCTGTGTCGCTATACTGTGAGTTAGTGGAACGTCAGGCTGCGTGAGTAAGACAATCGACTCATTTGTTGGAAAACACTGCAGCAAGAGTATACTAACATCCTTCTGGGTCCTCATCCAGTCCCGCGTCGTTGTCATCGACTCCACATCATGTGTCTCCGAAGAAGAAGGTGAGTTCTGTGGTTACTCTGTTGCCAGGTCCGTCAGGGAATGCTACCTTCAAATCTGGCTCCGTGAACCGCAAGAAAGAGCGTTGAGATCAGCATTTTGTTGGTACAAGCATATGGAAGGTTGCGGAGTCAACGGAGACCACGCCCATCGTATGACAAAGAAGGAAGTTTGTTTGCCCAAACTTGACATTGCTAGAAAAAGTGCTTGTATATATTAATTACGCCACCACGATAAAACGCGAGGCACCTCAACTAGCACACAGTATGCCTCTTGAGGACTTCTGCTGATCGATAGCGGTCACATTACGATAATTATTCTCAATTAATTAACTTAACCATCTCATATTACTTCGATAAGCAACATTCACGGCCAGAATAGGGAATCATAGCGAAGCCTTTCTTGCACTGAGAGTCTTACTAGTAGTTTGCATGGCGTCGTAGCACCAACATACTTCACTTGCCCCCTCGTCAATGTCAGCCGAGTCGTCGAGATTGCTCGCCGTTTCCTCGTGAAGGTCAGCAACTGACCCTCAGCTAAGTCAGTACTAAACTCTCAAGCTTCACTACGGAAGGTTATCAAACCAGTACAACGCAATGCGCACCATATCACCTGGCAGGGTATGAATAAAAGAAATCAGTACAGACAATCCCCTCGGCAGTCATAGCGCTAGGAGCGCCCAATTTATTCCTGTCTAAGGGTATTCCTATCCATAAATGTTGCACAAAAATGCATCCGAGTACAATTAGCTTGGTACCAAACCATGGGTCCACGTAGTCGACAGTCACCTCTTCTCCCTCTTCAATCGTGCGCTTCGCCACCACCATCACCACAACGTTCGCGCGGTTAATCATCTCCACAAAGTGACATGCTGCATCGCACGAGTGGTTCAGCATTCGCGTCATACTGCCACACGTTGTCGCGGTAATGTACACTTTCTCGTTTCTGGTGCTTCTTAGCTGCAGCTCCAACGCGTAGTCACTGGCCGACTCTATGTCTGCCGCAAAGTCGCGAGTTGTTAGCACCCCAGTGTAGTTTCCGATAATGGACCCGGCATAAATTGTTGCAGTTGCTTTGACTCCGATCCCAGTTCCCTTGCAAACCGCCAGCTTCAAATCCTTACACTCGAAGAGGCTATTCGAGCACTTTCCGT
>NW_008649008.1:4503-5022 GCF_000247585.1 Phytophthora nicotianae INRA-310 | reverse complement strand
AACAGTCGTACGCGGCCACAAGATTGGCTATAATACAATGTCAGTAATTCAGCTCCTCTGTGTACATGTTAGGTAACGACCTCCGCGAAAACACAGTGATGTGTGTACTTCCCTACCGCTTGTGCGCCATTCATATCCATTATGTGCATTCAGGCGCTTTGTGTACGATTCTGCATTAGCGTGTATTTTTCCTGTTTCTCGGCTACCAGAAAGGACACATCAGCCGTGAAGCAGATCCGACGGCGGCAGGAAGCGGAACGTGCCTACGAGGACTGTGAGTGAACGAGCATAGTGAAGGCAAGTTAATGAAGCGTTTGAGGTAAGCACGTTGATGAGAGGAACACAGGGAGCGCAGAAAGCACAGGAGAGGAATACTCGCGAGCAGTTTAAGGAGATAAATCTAATCTCACTTCATCTTTTGCCCCCTACTACGAGCACTCAAAACCAACAGTCTTTATCTTGGTACCCGCCGTGGACGTGCTGTCCTCGACGAGTAGGTGTAATACACGCACACAAGTA
>NW_008649008.1:0-893 GCF_000247585.1 Phytophthora nicotianae INRA-310 | reverse complement strand
CTACCATGATCTTCATCGGTTGCTCGTCCATCAGTGCGCGGTACGTTTTGACTGTGCTGGTGACACGTTCACTAATGTTTGTAAGAAGTTCACCATCATCTTTATCCTGATCACTAATGCTGGTAACTGGATCACCACTGTATGTGACTGGATCGCCAAGTTCATCGGCGGGATCTATATCTTCGACATCTCGGCGCTGACGTGGTGGCTTGTCATTATGACAAGCGAATCTTCTCTAATCCTGCAAGGTAGTCGAGCAAAGCACGAAAATTCTTAGAGCCTTTGTCCGCCACAACTTCTGCAATTCTCTTGCACACTGCAAACCCCGACCGATACTCCTCGTTTTGACCAAGAGTGCGGGTAGGAATAGCTTCAAAATCTTCGACGATAATTTTCTATATATTCTCTATGGAGACTACATCTTCTTCGTCTTCATCGGCAAGCAGCCACCGTCCAGGTATCGCCTCATACGGAATGATGGAACGCATGTTCGCATTGAGTCGCAGATAAAGTATATGTCGACAAGAAAGCAACATGGTCTGGTTAAACGCGCAGCTGCATGTGTGTTCAGTCAAATTCACAGCATATTGGCCACCCGATTTGGCACTGGCTAGAGTAAAAAACGCTGGAGTATTTTCAACTGTCGTTGTATCATACGTCTCTTCGCCGCTAACAAGATACTGTTCTTCAACAAGATTGTATGCGTGATGAGTTGCCAGTTTTGCCAACATACCCATACCTTCATCATAGTTTTGGTTGTAGCGGAAGCCCACGCGCTTCACCTTGGCAGTGTACTGATCTTCGGCGGACTGTTGCAAGAACAGGATATGATCAATGCACACATCCATGGCGATGTGACGATGTAGCGCGCCCTTGGCAGCAACCTAACTAGC
>NW_008649007.1:1052317-1058518 GCF_000247585.1 Phytophthora nicotianae INRA-310 | reverse complement strand
GCCGTGGTCACCCCCTGTCGCATGACCGAGAGTTCGTGGCTTGAGCAACTTGAATGTAGCCACTTCAGCGATTACTTGGAAATCACTACACCACACTACACTACCAAAAACCGCGTCGAATCGAATTAGCACTTGCTGAAACAACTCCTTGGAAAGAAAACTGCAGTGGATCAGGCCGTATCCAGCCTCCTAAGACACGAGGTCAGCATCACACACCAATTTTTGGAGGCGATTCACAAACTCAACTGCAGATCTCGAAACCCGGACACGGTTCCCGTTTTTTGCGGCGAGCTGCCGCACTGACGAGCGATTACGTCTTGGCAAAAGTCCGACGACAATGGGACCGGTTCGTGGTCGCATCGGATAGCATGTCATGCGAAAAGCGCAAAGATCAGCTGTCAATTTGGGATGTGTACGTGGGTGCAAAAACGTATACATGCAATGATCTGGAATGGATCTGTACATGCTTGTTTGCAAAGAGCCACGGCCTGCCTTGTCAACACATCATGTTTATTTGCCGGTGCGGGCATGGATTCGTAGAGATGCCGACAATGACAATTTCGAGTCGTTGGAACATGACCGATACATTAAAGGTCTATAGAAAGTTCGAAGTGGGTGCAGCATCATTACAGTCGGTCACTAGCTCCATAAGGCTGAAAAATACAGCTCGGGCTGACAAAGACACTTGTGCAACGTTATCGAACAAAAGTAGCGTTAGTACTATTAAAGTCGAACACACACCCAGAGCTCATGTCGCTTATCTGCGCCTTAGGCGACAGGAAAGCGGCAACGTGGTCATGATGTCATCGGAGGAGAAGTACTCGTTAGCCAAGATAGTGTTTGACCCTGTCTTCACTCGGCTGTAGAGTCTACCTATCTCTAAGTTCTACAAGGAGCTGGAAAAATGGGAAAACATTGTTACAAAAACGATGGCAAGTTGCACTGATGCAGCCAGCAACGATGAAAGTACTGCCGAAGACGTCAAGAGTGATTCTGAGGACGACTGTCTAGACGCTGACTCAATAGGCCGCTCGTACGATGCGGACCTAATGCGCGAAATGGAAGTGGTAGAGCATACGCTTGACGAGGAGGAGCACTGTACCTCCCAAGCCGAAACAGTATCGTTGCTCAAACTAGCAGCTTTATCACATGGGGCAACGTTAAGCTCAGCAACGTTATCCCAAGAGTCAGCTGTGGAACCTACGCAAGTTACCTCAGATCAGCTGGATAATGAGCGTTCTGCTGCGGACATGTCTTTTTCTGTATTTGCACCGTCCACCTACGCTGCCTACGAAGAGGTGTCTTTGTCCCAAGTTTCCCTAGGCGACATTAACATCTCTGAACAGTCGCAGCTCATCATTGAAGAGAAACCTGAAGCAGACGCTTCTGGTGAACATGATCGGGCAACAACTTCAAAGTCGGAACTGTGTTGTTCAAGAACGAGGTGTTCAATTGAACTTACCTCGCCCTTATCAAGGCAACTCTAGAAAGAAAAAGAGGCAGAACTGGTCGGCCATTGCTGCTATGCCTCGCTACGCGGTGATTGACTATCCCGAGGGTCTGACTATCAAAGTCAGTGACGTTATTAGATGGGCGCGCAACTCCACACGTCTGAAAGACGTAGCCGGAACTTTAAAAAAGCACCCGTGTATTATGAACGAGCAAACCCTACGCGGGAGACACAGACACGTAAGGGAGGTGAAACGTCATGACAACAGGCTGCTGAACACAAAGCTCAAAACGAGGATCACAATGTTGTGGATCTCACTTGTACTCCAAGCTCCGCCGACGACACAACATTCACAACACTAGCCGTCTGGGTCACACCAGAGCTCGATCCGTTCTCAAGGTACATTAGCGTTGCCCATTTATTGTTGCTTATTTGATTTAACGTTGCTCGAGCAACACTAACTAAGTGTTTTTTCTCATCTAGCGAGTGTGTCACCGCAATGATGACTTTCTATAGAACAAAGGAAAGTTGTGAGCGCTGGGGAAAGGAGCTGACGTGGCAACTGCAAGATTGTGTGGTAGTTTCCGCTCTGCGTTGCTGAAATGCTGATGCTTGTTGATTGCAAGTTAAGAAGTGAGCTTCCTTCCGACTAACTCCTACTCCTGCTTTCTACTGGACTACTCCTACTCCTATCAGGACCACAGGCTTCACCCTGGGCACAGCCTTGAGAGTCGAGCATCAGGGTTGCAGTAAGACTGCAACTTCATGTTGATAGACGACGCTGTAGTTTGGGATGGGGTTCTTGATTCAGGATAGCCTCCTTCCCGTTGAGGAACGCCTCCTTGCTTGCCACACACTACACTGCCCCCGAAGAACCCATACCAGTACCGTCTTGATATGCAGATACGAATGTCGAGCCTCTTGTCACCAAATGTCACGACTGATAGAAATGTGTCACCTGCTGCGAAAAGACAGTCCATACATGAGACGGGACAATGTTACAGGTCACGTTGCACTTTAACACGTTGAAGTTGCTCCATAACTTGACCTGCACGTCGAATTAGGCTCTGATATTTTGCTGAAGTGTCGACAAGGCCTGTACCAACTCGATGTCGCCACTTTGAGCTGCGTAATTCTCCACACGCGTAGGTATATCACTGTAGAGACTCTGAAGAAATTCCCAGGAGTCTCCTTCGTCCTGCAAACCGACCCAGGATACGAGAAGCTGCCATCCATGTTGGGTCTTGCGGTGATTCTTGAAATCTTCGACGCCAAGAACCATACCTTGGTTGCCGACATGAGCCAGGAGTTCCTCGCTGGTGCCCAGGCTTCCGTCACGGTAGAACTTGAGCCGGGACCCGTGCACCATGTAGCGTTGGCTACTCACCAAGTGGCGAATCATAAAGGAATGAGGGTGTTCATCTACAACTTCGAATGGCCCCACCCAGCGGGCGAGTAGTTTGTTTACCGAAAGGCGAGAGTCGATCCTCGACCACAGTACGAAATCACCGATAGCGAAATTGCATGGTACTCCGTTAGAGCGGCTCATGTTCTGCAACCGACGTCGCTCCCGGATGTCGACCACCTCTTTGTGCATTTCTTGTAGACTTCGTTGCATGTTCTCCACTATTTCGTCAGGAATAGTCCCAGGCTCAGTCACCATCATTGCCTTGCCGTTGCGCTCAACTACGATAGTCTCAAATGGTGTAGGCCTAGGTAACGCGGTGAAACGCTCACCAGGGGACCGGTTGCCTAATGAAGCCACTGGGGCGTGACTCAGAATCCCTTGCACTACAGGAACGAGATATTCCCACTCATGCGTGTCCAGCTTCATCTCCATCAACAGAACACGTAGAACTTGCAGCACATCTCGATTCAGTCGCTCGATAGTACCGTTGATCCACGGAGCGTAGGCTAGAACTAGATCTTGTTTAATGGAGAGCTGTTTGCAAAGTTGCTGTACAACCTGGTTCTTGAAGTGACTTCCTTGATCGAAAATCAAATTTTTAGGCGGACCAAAACGCTTTGACCAATCCACGAGTGAAGTGGCTGCCAGGACACTTGTTGGCGAATAGCAAGCCACCAATTCACAAAAATGGGTAAGGTTGTCCTTCAGTACGAGTAGATATTTGCATTCACCCACACTGTCACCAAGAAAAAGAAAATCCCAGTGGAGCATCTCGTTTCGCTCAGATGCGTCGTATGTAGGTCCCCAGGGGCGTGGAATCACATTACCACCTTTCACGTGTTTGCAGAGAAGGCACCGTTTCAGGAATTGCCGGCAATGTTGTTCCAGACCTTTGATCGAGAAAAGGTCTTTGACTGTAGTCATCATCGCGTCAAGTCCACGGTGTCCTTGACTACCGCAATGAGCCACAATGAGAATGCGCTGTCGTAGCTCCTTCACGGACTCTGGTATCCATATTTTCCGTCTACAGTCACGATGCCATCGTCATCACACCCCGTTGCTCTGGGTACAGTCCGCTTGTGTTGATGTTGCACTTGGCTGATCTCATTCAAGACAAAGTCGCCTTGACGCGGACGCAGTTCGTCAAGTTGACGTTCAATCGCGTCGTCAACGCGTTGCTGGCTAAGCGTGACGAATTTGCACTTCACGTGCACCCCTGCCTCACCAGGAGAGCCCCACCGCGAGAGGAGATCGGCCCACACGTTTGCCGTACCCTCGATGTGGTCGATTTGGTAGTGAAGACCAGTGAGAGATAACGCCCACCGTTGTAATTTGCCACGCACGTGACGTTTAACTTCGTGTGTTGGTGCGAACACGTAGATCAGGTTCTTGTGATCGCAGAACAACCTTAAACCTGAAGGGCGGACGAGAAAATGACCCAGGTTGCGGGCAGCCCAAATGATCGGGTACGCTTCCTTCTCAATGATGCTCCACCGACGTTCCGTCTCGTCGAAAATCCCGCTTTTGCATACTAGAAGTTGGTGCTGTTGCTCGTTAGCAGGTAATGCGGAGTCCCGGTCATCCACTTGAGTCACGACGAGCCCCCACCCCAGTTCACTGGCGTCACTAAACACGGCAACTGTGGACGACGTCGTCGGAAAATGCAATAGTTGCGAAGAACCAAGCAGGGTTTTTGCGGAGTTGAACACGTCTTCTTCGTCCAAAGTCTACGAAAGAACCACCCCAGCCGCTAGTTTCTTAGTTCGCCCATTGACACTCAAAACTGCCTCCAACTTGTCATACAACGGGCGCATGGTGCGTCCAAAGTCGATCAACGTATCGCGCATCCACCCAGCAGCGCACAAAAATTGCTGTAGGTCAGCAGCTGTAGTAGGGAGGGGAAGAGCTTGCAACGCACTGATGCGTTCAGGGTCGTGGCGAATGCCAGTACCACTGAAGATGCGGTCACACCAACGAATCTCCTTCTGGAATAAACAGCTCTTACTCACGCTGAATTTCAGCCGGTGAGTACGGACAATAGAAAAGAACTCACGAAGTGTAGCGATGAACGTAGGCGTGTCATCCGCATAGACGAGAATATCGTCAATCCACACAAGTAGGTGAGCGTACAGAATCACTCGCTCCCTGTGGAACGCGCGTAGGAGTCCATACAGTATCGGTCGTAACAAAACTCATCATTTCCTGGCTGTCAGGATGTAGAGAAAGCTGCCAGAATCCCTTTGACATGTCAAAATCCGCGAAACCGTAAGCTCCGGCCGCTTCGTCGGCAGAATCCGTCACATCCTGGGCCGCTCCTCATACTCCAGCACGGTATCGTGAAGAAACGAGAGATAGTCAGGGTCAAAGCCATTATTCCCAGCTGCGACCACCATATCTTCCAATTTACTGCGAACTTCCAAACCAGAAAGCTCGAGATCTACACACCCATCGTCTTCAAATGGGTCCACATCTTCACGAAGTGAACTCCAGCCAGCTGTTCAAGTTGCTGGTTTACATCAATTCCGAGTGAGACGAGCGTGTCGTTACCAAGAAGAAAATCGGTCTCTTCACCCTCCATAACCAAACAGGTCACGTCAGGTAGCTTCACAGTACCCGCTGCCGTTTGCATCACGACATCCACCGTAACAGAGTCAAAACAGGTAACTGTAGAACCTCCAGCAACGATAGCCTCAATTGGAGAGGGTAGGACATGCATCTCCACATCGCTACCAAGTGCAACTAACTCGTCGACCACTGCACGAGGGATAACAGTTGAGTCAGATCCTGAGTCAGCACAATACGGCAAGACCACGAGCTCGTTGATCATCACTTCCCCAGGTTGAAGCAAAGTCCGAACCACCTTGGCTCGTGACCGATCCTTTATTTCCTTCATCTTGTCGGCAGCACGTCTCTTGTCGTCATCCGTCGCTGTCGGACAGTCACGAAGCCAATGCGAGCCTTGACAGACCCAGCATCCAGTCTTGGGTGGCTTTGACTCCTTCCTCTGGGGCTGAGACCCGAAATTATTCGTTGGTGAACTCCGCTGAGCGCCGTCTCTACGGGCTTCCACAGCGGATGCAGTTCCCCACTACCGGTTTTAGTCTTCATTTCATTGTGACTAGGCCTTCGGTTAGATCCAGATTTGGATCTGTGCTCCATCGACAGCAAGTGATACTTGTGCTGAGCCCGTGCCTTCTCCTTAATGATGTTAAAGAGCATAAAATCGTTTCTTTTCGCCTCTCTGCACTCATACTTGCAATGTCGCTTGACATCATCACGTACCATACGAGGCTCGAGATTGTCGATCAAGATGGTGCATCGTAGCTTCATACGATCAGCAAAA
>NW_008649007.1:1050801-1052217 GCF_000247585.1 Phytophthora nicotianae INRA-310 | reverse complement strand
TTGATATTGATATTTCAGGGAACCAGTGGTCGCAGTTTTCCCAAGGCTACAGCGTCGAGATTACTTCATCAGCGGTACCTGACAACAAGATTGTGGGAAAAGGGAAATGTATGTAGCTTGATTTACTGTTTCAGTTTCGTTGATCATCACTTCCCCAGGTTGAGGCAAAGTCCGAACCACCTTGGCTCGTGACCGATCCTTTATTTCCCTCAGCTTTTCGACAGCACGTCTCTTGTCGTCATCCGTCGCTGTCGGACAATCACGAAGCCAATGCGAGTCTTGACAGACCCAGCATCCAGTCTTGGGTGACTTTGACTCCTTCCTCTGGGGCTGAGACCCGATATTATTCGTTAGTGAACTCGGCTGAGCGCCGTCTCTACGGGCTTCCACAGCCGTATGCAGTTCCCCACTACCGGTTTTAGTCTTCGTTTCATTGTGACTAGGCGTTCGGTTAGCTCCAGATTTGGATCTGCGCTCCATCGACAGCAAGTAATACTTGTGCTGAACCCGTGCCTCTCCTTAATGATGTTAAAGAGCATGAAATCGTTTCTCTTCGCCCCTCTGCACTCATACTTGCAATTCGCTTGACATCATCACGTACCATACGAGGCTCGAGATTGTCGATCATGATGGTGCACCGTAGCTTCATGCGATCAGCAAAACCCTCTGCATCTGGGTCTCCGACACCGAGTATCTTTCCTAAACCATGGTTCTCAATAATGGAGGAGAAATCACTGTAGTAGCGTAGTACACGAGCATCGATATCATCTTCTGCTAAGTCGATCTTCAACTTCTTGAACAACTCGTCCAAGTCGGGGATCTGCTCGTTCTTTACGGTACCAATGCGCTGCTTAATCAGTATGAGAAGCTCCTCACCGCTGACGTTATCCACAGCCTTCCGTAACTCGTAGAGGCATACCACCTCCAGCACCTTCCGGTCGATTGAGGACTTTACTGGTTTCATCACGGTCTCGGGTCGTTCACGGCTCTCGAAACAGCGTTGTCGAATAGTTTCCTCGTACTGGTCACGTGCTTGGTTCCATTTGACCAATGCATCGTCGCCTTTACGAACTCAAATACCGGTTGGTTCACAGACTTCAGTAGTAATTAAGTCCTATTACGTGTACGTTTTTTTAACCTAGTCACCTAACCATATTTAAAACCCTTTTCCTTTATACTTTATGTTATAAAATCTCCAAAAATCTCCAAAAATCTCTAAAAATCTCCAACAATCACCTAAACTCACTTAAACAATTCAAAACTATCTAACCTAACCTAAACCACCAGTCTCATATCTCATACACGTTAAAACTTCTATTAGCCTAATCATATCGCCAAACCCCCTTCTAATCCTCATACCCAACGCTTCAATTTTCGTATAAAAAGTGAGTCCATCTTAAGCGAAAAAATATATAA